>NC_051846.1:191919178-192043571 GCF_002237135.1 Teleopsis dalmanni
TGGTAATAAATGAATATACAGTCAGCGACAAAACTCTACATACACCCCCCATTTTTGCTAGCTCGTAAATCCAAGGACATAATAGAAAAAAGTAATGATGCAGTTTTGTTTAGAACTGTTTTTTAATAATAATAAACAAAAGAAAATCCATTCATCAATATAAATTAACAAAGTTATTCGAAAAAAAGCTAAAAAAATCATTGACAAAAGTCTACATACACTTCATTGATTTTTAGATATAGTCGACAGAAATATAAATGTTAAACGGGAAAGTACCGTTTTTCATATTTCATGCTTGTGGCATGAGTCATACATTTATATAATGCACTTAGTTGTGCTTTGAGAGTGGTATTTAATTGACACGATGGGTCCACGAAAAGAATTTCAAGTGATATGCGAAATCTGGTTATTAAGCATAGAAATGAAAAAAAACCTTATGGTGAAAATATCAAAATTAGTAAATTTGACTCGATCAACAGTTCAGACTATAATAAGAAATTATAAAAATACTGGTTCTCCTGAAAATAAACCTCGCAGTGGCCGCCCAAGGATACTCATACGTAGGGATGTCAGCTTGGTTTTAAAAGAAGTTAACAAAAATCCGAAAGTAAGTGCCTTAAAATTAGTCGAACACATTACTAATGCAACTGGAAAGCATGTCAATCCACGTATAGTACAAAGAACGTTGAACAGCCACGGTTTTCATGATAGAATACCACGCAAAGAACCTTTAATTTCTGAAAAAAACCGAAAGCTGTGCTTAGAGTTTGCCAAACAATATAAAGAAAAGGATTTTGATTTCTGGAAGCAGGTTTTATTTACAGATGAATCGAAATTCAATATATTTGAACGCGATTGGAGAGCTAAAGTTTGAAGGAAAGCGAAAACAGCACTGAATCCGAAGCATATAATGCCAACTGTAAAGCATGGTGGTGGCAGTGCTATGCTTTGGGGAGCCGTAGCTGCAACTGAAGTAGGAAAAATAGCTTTGACGTAGATTAGCATGCTTCCTAGTTGCACTAGCAATGTGTTCGACTAAATTTAAGGCACTTACTTTCGGATTTTTGTTAACTTCTTTTAAAACCAAGCTGACATCCCTACGTATGAGTATCCTTGGGCGGCCACTGCGAGGTTTATTTTCAGAAGAACTAGTATTTTTATAATTTCTTATTATCGTCTGAACTGTTGATCGAGTCAAATTTACTAATTTTGATATTTTTACCATAAGGTGTTTTTTCATTTCTATGCTTAATAACCAGATTTCGCATATCACTTGAAATTCTTTTCGTGGACCCATCGTGTCAATTAAATACCACTCTCAAAGCACAACTAAGTGCATTATATAAATGTATGACTCATGCCACAAGCATGAAATATGAAAAACGGTACTTTCCCGTTTAACATTTATATTTCTGTCGACTATATCTAAAAATCAATGAAGTGTATGTAGACTTTTGTCAATGATTTTTTTAGCTTTTTTTCGAATAACTTTGTTAATTTATATTGATGAATGGATTTTCTTTTGTTTATTATTATTAAAAAACAGTTCTAAACAAAACTGCATCATTACTTTTTTCTATTATGTCCTTGGATTTACGAGCTAGCAAAAATGGGGGGTGTATGTAGAGTTTTGTCACTGACTGTATAGAATATACGATATGGAGCAAAAATACAAGTTTAAACCAACTCCTAAATGAAGTATTTATAGCCGAACGAACACTCAACAGCTTACAGTCACTTTCATTAAGTTATTAATCACCAATAAAGTCTATAATCATGTCAAGACACTGCACTTCTAATAACACTTTTCAATTAGTATCAAAATTAATTTAGTTCCTGTAAAACATCTAGTATTATGGAATTACCGAAAATTGTTTCTTATTATTCATTTTCAGCAGAAACATATTTTTATGGGTTTGAATAAAGAATAAACATATTTTTTATTATATAGATGCCCCGTCCGTATGCTTCGTCCGAAGAAGTAGAGGATTTTTAAATATATTTTATCAAAAATATACTTAAGCTACTAGTACATCTTATGCTCTAATTAAGACTTACACCTAGAATACATATTTTAGACTTTATTTGTATCTTGCAACCAATTTTTTCTGATAAGTCAGTTAGGCGTACAATATAACATTAATTACTCAGATCAGAAAAACACCAGAACTGATTAATTAGCTAAAAATTCCAGAATAAAATACAAAAGGAAAGTAATAGCGTTACATTCATATACAAAAAGTTTGATTATTGCACTAACCAAAAATGTGTGGACGAGATGTGACGTCATAAATGGTGCACATTTTGTAAATAATATGTAGAGTGATCGAAGATTTAGGACATTGCTTGGGTATGCATCTAATCTCAAGATAGTACAGAAGGCTATATTTGAGGACGATTTTTAATCGCAATTTAGTACTATTTTATTTTTGGCATAATTTCTTTTTCTTTATGTATAAATAGTATATATATATATAATATATTAATAAATCGCATAAAATTTTGTTATATATATTTTAAATAGCATATTTGTCTTGTTCATTACACAACTTGATTTACTTACAAACATAATATTCTCATATGTATATGCTATTCAATTATAAATGAAATTTTTCAGCATAGTATCTACATACAGAGATCAAAAATAGTATATCGCATATATAAGGTATATCGTAACCTCCTTAAATATAACCCCAAACTTCTCAACAAACCAAACAAACTTGTTCTATGCCCGTATGAATTTTTAAGTTAGTCTTTCTAACTGCAGGTCTATTGCTATTGTCCGTCTGTCATTCGGTACTTCTGTCATTCACTAGGTATATTGTATGCATTTCAATTTTCGGTTGATATTCATTTTGCATTTTGGCCATGTATTTTATACTTTTTTCCTAATTTTATTTTATATTTATTATGTGCCTTTCCAGTGTTGCTCCTTGGAGTATTCGTGTAATCCTGTCAGTGTTTTTATTTTTATTTTATTTTAGTTTTTTTTGTTTTGTTTTATTTGCTAAGTTTCGGCAAACGTTTGCCTGCCTCGCTTCCTGTGTTCGCATTTTATTTTTCGCTTATCATTTATTTAGTCCTCAATTTTTCTACTTTGGAGCAAAACACTACACTTCACGCCACTAACATTGCAGTATGGCAACTTGAAGATATTGTAGCTGTGCACTTGCTGCAATACCAATCCTGCTGCAACTGATGTTGGTGGTACCATTGGCATCGTTGGTGTTGTTGTTTTTGTTGTTTATGTTAGTATTCTCACACGAATTTATCCTTCAAATGTCCTTGCGTGCGTTGGACACTGTGCATTTACGAGAATGTTTAATGTTCTACCATTGACTGAGTTCGTTGCATCTTTGACTGCCGACATGTGCCTTCACAGAATTATCCTGCTGTTGCTGCCAATGCTGCCATTGCTGCTATTGCTGCCATTGCTGCTATTGCTGCCATTGCTGCTATTGCTGCTTTTGTTACTGTTATTGCAATTGCTGCAGCAGTTGCTGCTGCTGGTTAGGATATATTGTAAGAAAGGGAGCAGCTTCATTTGGGTATGCCCAACATGCATTTGTACACAGTTTAAGCATCAATTTTTATTACTTCGCTCTTGTTGGCGTTGGTACTGTTGGTCTTAATGTCTTTGCTGTTGCTGCTGGTGTTGTTGTTATTGTACTGGTATTGTTGTAGTAGTGTTACTAGTAGTTATTGTTGTTGTTATTGTTGCTTCATTGCCGCAGTGCACTTGCAACTTAAATTTTCTAATCCTGTGCTGACATTTCTCCGTGCAACTACAAATATTGCCTTTTGTCGTTGCCATTTGCTATCGCAATTGTTATTGCTGCAACTCTCCTACTGTTTGTTGTTGTTGTTGCTTACATGCTTACCAGAGCTTTATGTTGTTGTTGTTGTTTTTGTTGTATACTAAGTCCAGCCGCCGCACGAAAAGGTCGTTTTAAGGACTCGACTCATCTCTCTTAAGATAGATGGTGTGCCATTCGGAATTGATGACCTTATGCGGGTCGGTTGCATGGCATTTTTTTATGTTCTTAGTTTTCATGTTGTTGCATTTCTCTTCATCCTTTTTTCTGTGTGTTAATTTTAATTTATTTTTGTCCTTTTTACTCGGCCGTTTACATTTTAAAATGGCGTTTTGTATTGCTTCGCATGTGGGAGTTTGGGATTTCGTTTGCTGTGCTGGCATTTTGTTAGCATTTTTTGTTCAAAATTACATTTTTGCTGTTGGAATATTTGTTTAGGGAAGTGTCGCACTATGTCCTAGTGCAAAATGGTACTGCAGTTTGCTCCATTAGCACTAAAATTAGTTTCGTTCTTTCTTTTGGGAATGCAGTGCACATAATGAAAATATACGTAAAAAAAATTTAGCTTTATTGAGCTGCCATTCAAAATTGACAATTGGTAATATACGAGCATTTGTTGTGGGTGGATTAGTTACAGTCGACAAAAATGTAGTGGTCACATGCATTTTTTATTTATTAAAGGAAGTTTTATGCACTGAGATGCAGAATACTAAATTATTTGAAAAAGAAACTTTATAAATAAAATTAAGATTATTTTTTCTAAATATAAAATTAAAAAATTTTACTCAGAATGGTTACAGGCTCTTTAGGGAGGTATGCAGATCTGAGATCAATTATTACTTAGCCTGATAAAATGATAAACAATAATCCAGTCAAGGCGTAGAGAGGGGTTTTGAAGAAACCTCACACTTAATAGAGAGTAAAAGTGCTCAAGTGCACTGACTCAACTCGCTTCAACATAATAATAAAACTGATTCAACGTATAGAAATGAAAACTACTATGTAAGCCTTTATAAAAAAACAAAAAAAATATGCCGGAACTCTTCACAAGCGTAAATATAATAACAGTAAATTTATAGTATGCATTTTGAGGCCCTACGCTTCACTAGGACCCGTGGGTTATAGTAAGTAAGTAAGTATATTATGCTTTTTTTTTCAATGGCTAGAAAACCATTTTTTCACTAGCCTGGTATATTTAACAAGAGTACACAGCGGATGTTCTGCTATTAGGCAAATAAAAAGCAGAAGACATTAATTCTGCATTGGCTTTAATGCTTACAAAACTATTTCTTTATTGGATTGGCGTGGATATCCTATGATATGTGGAGGGTTTCTGCAGAGTCTCACCCATTTCACTGGCTAATTTGAGTATTCCTCATAATCTTCGTGATTATTCAATGATTGATCTAAGATCTGCGTAATCTAAGATCTGCGTACCGCCCCGTGCGGTTAGTGATTATTCTGAGATTAGATAGTGCTACGGTAGCTTCAGAGCTCTGTCCCTTATTTATTTTTTGATCGGATCTATTCTAAGGTCTCTTAGCATGTCATTCGTGCGGATGTACCATTGCACTTTGAAGAGCCTTCGGAGAGCCTGACTTTAAGCAACTTGTAGCTTTATTGTTCGCATCATCATATGCTTTTTAAACTTAGCTTTATCTATTCAACAACGGACCAAAAATATTTTCAGAGCTATTTAGTGGCTACTCTACCTCCAATGGATATCTGAGCAATATAAATATTGTATTAAATTGAATATGAAAATTATGTTTAAAGGAATTGGTCATCAGAGCACATACTGTTAATGCACTGATGCAGTGATACAGAATAAATAAAACTATATAGATTCATACTTAAAACTTGGCAAAGTCATATCAACATTAAATTCAGTTGACACTTTTGAACTTTTTTACAGTAATAGAACTTAGGTAAGATTTTATGGGTTTACTTTATAGTAGTAAATGGGACCTTAGAGTGCATAATTTACATTATATACATATTAAATTGGTTTGAAGTGGCATTCCTGTATCCAAAATCTACTTAACCTCAAATAATGGCCTGTTGTGATACATATACCTATGTATTACATTACATTTAATTTTTTAATTAATAGTTATTTTTATTCAGGAAATTTAGTACAATTCAAAACGATGTAGATAAAGCAGTATATTTTAAAAGTTACATTCAAGTTTGATATTAGTTAATGTCAAATAATAGAGGAAATCTATACATGTTATATAGAAAAGAATATTTTGTTTCCATATAAGAAAATCGACTTTTTGTGACTCAGCCAATATATGGAAAATTTTTGAAAACCTTTCTAGCTAGTTGTGGCGGGTCGATGTCCTTTCACCTCTTTCAGCCATTTTGTATCGTAGAATGTGTTAACAACTGAACTTTCTCTTATTAGGAATTATGGTTTGAACCTGTTTTTCAGTTCGACTTTTTAATTATCTTATGCATTTCACTTGATTTTCTTAAAAAACCAAATCTGATAAGATGTTCCCGCAATTGGTTAAATATAATAACTAAATTCAACTGATCTGCTAAAGTTCACGTGAAATGAACCTTTAATTGATAACAGTGACCCCAAGAAGATTTTTCTCACAATAAATTGACTATAAGACAGTCAACACTGTGAATGCGAATCAAGAAATACAAAAATAACAAAAAAATAAAAATAATTTTATATATCACCGGCTTTGAAGACACTTGCTGCACTTAAAGCAAAGACACGATTTGCTAAAATAGCAAATAAGCAACGATTTGACTAGAAAATGTTGAAGTAAGTGTACCAACAATAAATCTAATAAATCAGGAGAGACAAACCAAGCCATGCCGTTCATCAGCAACCGGTAAGGCAAATCGAATTGAAGAGTTGAATGCCAAATGGCGTTTGCAGTGTCACGCAGACCGACACACTAACACACGTATACTAGAGTACCAAACGCGCTGGACACGATCCACCAACAGCCAGCAAAACTGTCCACAACGAGAGCAAATAACTGCAAGACACACGAGCAATTGCCTCATCGCATCAGCAGCAATTGCAACAGAAACTGTGTGCAATATGACCACCAACCAACAACAATGCGGAATCGTCAGAAATCTGCCAAGAGTTCCGTAAAGATTTTCAAGGTAAGACAAAAGCAGTTACATTGCGACATGCCCGACATGCAGCAGTGCGACACAGCGACACTTATGACGGCGGACGGCATGCGTCTGGTAGTGCTTTGCTGATGAGCCCGTCGCATCACTGGCCAGCTATGTTAATGCGCTGCCCAAAACATAGATGATGAGTCAAGATGAATTTCCTTACCCTAAATCGCGACTTAGCGCAAAAAGTTCGAATACGAGTACGAGTATATGAAACTCGACTACATAGAATAGACGTGAGGATAGACAGTCACAATATTGATCCAAATAATCAAGCCAGCTCTGCTTGTTATTTCCTTATCCAACCATCCTAGCGCGTTCGATACTTGCTGCAACCACATTTAGAGCGGTTCACAGTTTATTTGGTTTTGGAAAATTTGATATTTTTTTTTATTTTTTTTAATTTTTTGGTTTTTTTGACTGTAGCTGAAGCAATTGTTGCAGTTGTAGTTGTTGTTACACCAAATCACGAATCAAATCGTGCACGACTATTTTGCGTGAGCACATGATCAATTCCCGCTGTCGCATTGCATAGCGTAAATTCAAGTGCGCAAGCGCAAGCTGCACTGAGTTGCATTCTTTTGGCCAAAATCTTCGTGGCCGAAAAGTGTATTTCGCATCGATTGCACGACGTATAAGCTGAGTAAAAGAACGAAAACGGGGAAAAACGAAAAAAAAAATAAGAAACAAAATAATTTTGCTGCTTAGGCTGATGACGATCATGACGCTGACGAAAATGATGAAACGCTGATGCTGTTGGTTTGCTTACCTATAATAGGAAATAGGAGAGGCCTAGCTTACTGGTTCATATTATTACAGGGTGATCTGAAAATCTTTATTGATTTAAGTGATGGAATGAAAGTATGAAAAGGAAATAAAACAGTTGCGTTAATTTGCTCAGAAAATTACATTGTACTCTCCTTCAACTATGTTTTTCTCCTTCGGCATGCTTTGAGAGCATCACAATGTGCAACAGAAGTCTCCGAGTAGAAATATTAATATTGTATTTTAAGTAATTCTCAACCTTACAATTTAACTTGGCCTGCAAAGCTTAGACTTAGTATATGTTACACCTCGTATGGTAAAAAAAAAGTAAAAGAAGAAATTAATATGATATATGTGGGCTTGGATCTGTCAGCTCGTATGGGACGTGCCGAAGAGGACCTTGCTGACGGTACTGGCAGTTGAGTTATGGTTTAAGTGAAAGGAAGAAACATATAAAATATGTGCATTATAAATTTATGTGGGATTGGAACAGTATATATGGGAAAAGAGAAGTGCGCGGTCATCTCTGGCAGTTGAATTACGTCCAAATAAAAGATCAGACATACATATGATATATACCTATATAATATATCTATGAATTTATTAATGTGGGATTAGATCTGGCATCACATTGGATCATGATGATAAGATGTGTGCTGGTATCATTGCCAGTTGAGTTATGGTAAGGACTCAAGATATATATGAAATACACATGTGATATATTTGTGTATACATATATGTGGGACTGCATCTACCACTACCTATAGTTAGTGCTGATGAGATGTGTGCTGGCATTACTGGCAGTTCAGATTTGGTAACAGAAAAGTAAAAAGAAATATAGAAAATACAAATGTGCTATATCAATTTATACATTTATACGAGATTGCATCTCATACCATTTACGGGTAGTGCTAGAGAGAACCATGCTGGTATCACCAACAGTTGAAGTCTTTTTTTGTTATCAGTCTATTATCATTTATTAAAATTTATTTAAATTTATTAAAATTTTATCACTTTATATCATATATATAGTATATATATAAATATTTTAAAAAAATATTTTATGGTTATGTACATACCTATAAAGATTGCTGTTAATAGTCCACCTGAAAATCAAATCAAATAGTTACTGGTAATTTTTTTATATTAATTCAAATTTTTAATATTGTACTAAGCTTCTATAATATATATTGAAAAATATCCCACTTTACAACCCATTCAATCAACCTGTATTTACTGTAGTCACTAAAATTAAAATTTCTTTGAAAAACTTTTTACCACAATTTCTAAATCAGATTTAGTTTCTTTACTAGAAAATTTGTGTGCAATTTTTCCCTGCTCTTCATCTTTCCACTTTGGCAGGCATTATGTCAGTGATGAGAAAAAAAATAGTTATATAACAATGTACACGCTTCGGTCGTCGTCCATTGTCGTGAACCAAGACGCGTTTGTCGTATTAAGATGAAGACAAAAATTGCACAAAAAAAAACCAAGAAAATGACGTTGATCGCATTATTTTTATAGAAAATGTTGCTACAATCCAGCAAAGGAACAAGTACGCGATGTCTACGTAACGATATCAAAATAATGAAAATTGTTTCAGTCTCAATTCTTCTTTCTTCTTTTTTCATGGACATTGTCCAAAATTTTCCGATTTGTTGCAAAAATCGTGCAACTATGAGAAATCAATGCGCATGAGTAGCGCGTGTACGTTTTCAGTGGAAGTGCATTACATCTTCTTCTATAAGATTTGTTTTCTCCTTTTTCTATGTATTGACATATGTGACCATTCTGACGCCATATTCTACAATATTGTCGAGAATTAAGATCTTTTCCTGAGTTTTGCAGAATTTTTTACTATCCATAAAAGGTTAATTTGTTATAAAGTTGACATGCAGCAATTCTTTGATGCCATTTAGGTGAATTGAATTTGTTAAAAATTTATTAATATTGACATTAAAAAACTGATAACTAATAAATATATTTGTTGGCAGTAAGGGTGGTAAAGAGAATGTATCGCTTTGGTAATAATTCTAAACATGCTTATGTGATGAAAACCAATTAAATTCTTGAAGTTTAAAAACATACAACAGTAAGGAAAACAATGTGAGTTTAAACAAGATCTAATACTTTATATGTTGTTACAAATGACTGTTATCAAAAGGTTTGAAGGTTTTTTTTTTGTTTTTGTTGTGGTGAGGAGGTGGAATGCTTTATGCACCCTCAAACCGACCGTCGTCGGAATAGTGCGTCCAACTCCCTAACATTAATATGTAGTATACGGACTAAAACACCTACTCAACAGCGAGACTTATTCTCCCTCGGAACCGCTTTCACATTACTCCCAGGAGGGTCTCTTTTATATTGGCATTTCCAGCCACGCTCTCCTGATTTTCGATCTGCGTCCAGATCACCATTTTTCACCTCATTTTCTTGGTGTCGACTCTATTTATTATATTCCTTATTCTAGTTTCTAGTTCTCAAAGGTTTGAAAGTTTGTAAATATCATAAACACATGTCTAAATAAAGGGCTACCCATACCACTTCAGCCAGTTAGTATTTCTGGTGATTTATTATGAGGTACCCTATATCAATTTGTTGATAATTTTTTGGACTATTTGAAATGGAGGTCTTCTAATATGTATATTAAGCTTACATCGACCAATTGTGGATCTATTTGTTATATTATAGCTCTTAGTAAAAGGTGCCCACTATACTAGTAATGTATTTATTGCTCTTTCACGAGCATTTTTGTAGAGTATATATGCCTGATACCTACACTTTAACCAGTTTATATATCTTGCAGTTTTTTAAATGTCTTTCAATATTAGTTTCTGTTACTCCAGGTGCTCAAAAATTGTAACCCCGCTCCTTGCTAGAGGCGAGTATCTGCACAATAGAAAAGCGCTTAATAATTCAAACTTTTTCACTTTTCAAGCTTCACAAAATTCATTTGTTAAAATTTTAAATTACAAAACATGCCTTCCTATTGGCAGGAGTAGTAGTAGTAGTAGCAGTAGCAGTAGTAGGAGTAGTCGGAAAGCATATCACTGAGTTCGATTCTGTTCAAGTTAATTATTTTCTTAAGTTTAGTTAGGTTTGACATTGCTGGCTATAATTTGTTCATACTTGTAATATTATTAAAAAAAAAAAATAATCAAAACCCAATTTAAACTTATTTATTTTTAGATCTAAATAAAAAGTTATTTTTATTTACATTCAACCTAGTTTTATGTCTTCAAAGTCTTATAGCAATCCATTAAATAGTTCATATGTTTTTTATAGGCTTTTTCTATACAACTCAGTTTAAATAATTGATCGAATAAAACAAAACATATTACGTTATGTTATATCATATCATGTTAACTTCAAATACCGCTGAAAGCCCATGGCCGATCTTTTGTGCCAATTATCAACCCTAACAGAACATCACTTTGAAAGAAATCTAAAATCTCAGCGGTTGATCCCAAAAACTTACAAGGATAGAAACTCCTTGACTAGTAATTTCTTTCTAACTCAAATTAAAGTCACACAGTCACAAAGAACATGACTACAGGATTTTTTCCGCCTCTAAGCAGAGCCGATATTTTGTCTGCTAAAACAGAGTTATCTTATTAGGGTAACGATATTGATTACGATAATTCGTTAAATAACATGCTAATAGCATAAGTTCTATTCTACAGATGAGGAACGTTTTACCGTAGTTGTATAAGCGAATAAGCTGTTTAGTCTGGTAGCTACCCTACAGCTACGTATAAATGATCCAGTCCCTATAAGATTTTCAGTGGGCTGATTGCTATTAATTCCTGCATCAACTGAAGTATGAGAATAATTTGAAAAGTTAAAGCGATAATTAGATACTAGACTAGTTCACATTAATCTGATTTGACTAGTTTAAAAAGTTAAGTCGTTTACTAGATACTGTTTATATTAGTTTGCTGTTAGTAATTCATTTGAATGAACTGGGTTCTTCTAATAATTCGATTTTAAACTGTGTTTAAAATATTAATCAACTTATTAATAATATTTAACTAAATTGTGTTTTCTAATGCGGAATTTTGAATCTGTAGTGATTTATATAGCAATAGTTCTTATCGTTTTTTTATATAAACGATAAACTGAGCTGTTTATTTTGGAATTTAGATTCAAAGAAATTATTAAGGTTCTTTTGGTATATTTTTGACATCTGAACTACAATATCTTTTAATTGAATGGATTAAGGTAAAGGTCTCGAAACGGCAATAAGATCCTTAGGCTTCTTACTGGTAACTTCATACAACATTTGTACATTTTTTTTTGAAAATGTAATTTTAAATACTTAGAAACACTATAACATTAAGCGCTTACAGTATAAGTTTTGATCTTTTATTCCAAAGAGCAAATATGCGCCATTAAGTATAACAAAAAAAGCATTAAGCGCACAATACTTGATAAATGAATGTAATGAACGAATTTTTGCATAAGAATTGTATCTATTAACGATGAAATATCTGCATGAAGCACTCGCATGAGTGCCAGAAACAAAAGCATTTGTATTTTTTTTTCTACTTCGACGACAAAAAAATATATAAAATTTTTTGGATAAATTTTCGTAGTTCCGTTTTGCTCGCTTTTATTGCCGACACACATGCATTTGATTAGCAATTTTCTTTTATCGAAAAAGTGACGCGTTGGCATGAGTTTTGGGACCGAAGGAGTACGAGTGTGGTATTCCCAGTGTGTCCAATAATTTATGCGATTGTTTTGCATGTGCATATTTATTGCAGCATGGAAATTGCGTTTTGCAATGTATGGGTAGTAGTGCGAGGACTCGATTTGTTCTACGATTGGTCCACTTCAAAACTGATATTCCAAAAATAAAAGAAGAAATAGAAACTCCGGGAAAATTAATATCGAATTGTTGTTGGTATCGTTCGAGAAGTGTGAACATGGGCAAGATGGGCATAGTGGGTGTGTTACTTAGATATAGATGTAGATTTTCATGTATTCTATGTGTTTTTTTTTACAATTTAACAAGCTGAGCAAAAGAATTTAATTACATTTTTGAAAGCACATTTTTTGCAAACATTCCGATTGTATCTTTTAGTTTTCTTATTTCACTACTACCGTTGCTACTGACAAAAATAAATTAATTCATTTTCATTTTCACTAGTGCGATACAAAGTTATACAAAATGTATTGGACAAAAATTCAAAATACTAAGATGAGCTAAAGAAACATGACAAAATATGAGCTACGTATAGTAATTGGACTATGTGGACTTAATATGTTCCTTACATAATATTGATGATGGTTTTAGAGCAATTAGTTTACATAGTCTCGATTTCTTTACAGTGTCCATAAACTCATAAAGCTCATAAACTTGGAGATTCTTATCTTAATTTAATATTATCTATTTCTAGATGTCTTGATCGCAGTTTGATCAAGACCTCTTTCTCTAATGCTCTTTCATCAACATCAGTAATATTCTCATAGACCAACCAGTAAATTAAAAATTATATGAATACAGGAATACGCAACTAAAAACACTTATAACGCTTTGAATTTTGTATTTCCGACATATGTAGATAAAAGTAATATCAGAGTTTTTTCGAAAAATTATGTAGAAATTCGGATAAGAGACTGGTCATCATATATATACCATTATTAACAATTAATCTAACAGCCAGGAATGCTATCTATCCTTTTGAATCAAATGACGCCATATTAAAATCTCTTATTCTTTTGCGCGTGGAATATACCAAACTAACAAGTAAGTATATTTTTTAAGGAAAAACAAATAGTTCAACAACTCAACTCATATCAAAATCCCCTATAGTAACTCAAATACTTTGACGATGACAACTGTATCTGAATAAACCACGAGCTGTACGAGCTTTATCACGACATTGATATAATTCAGTGAATTAATACCCAGCGGTTTCGATGGCTTGGTTATGACGTGAGAACAGATGACGAAGCTTGAGCGTAAAAGGTATTTAAAGTAAAAGTTGGAGGAAAATCATGTAGAAGTACGCGGTGTTTTCGCTGGAATAATTAAACTGAGGGAGCAATAATCGCCATAGATGTATGAGACTGGACAGAGTGCGCACACAGCCGCGTTGTTAGAGTTGACTGCTGCGTCAGGTCATAACCCGGTAACCGAGATGGTCATAGCTATTAAAGTAAGTTAGTGAGTAAGTACGTATTGTGTATGACAATGATTTTTAAAAAATGAAATAAAAGAAAGGAAGTAGATCAGTTATAACCGCTTTAGAAGTTATCTTCAATCTTATGTTCAATATTAAAAAAATCGTCCATATCAACTTAAGTAATTAAGTTATATTTTGAAAATATCATACAAAATAGCAGTACCGACTAGTACACTCGAAACTTCAAAAAAAAAAATGAGAAATTGCCATCTAACAGCATCAAAAATGTGAAACATTGTTTATGAAAGAAGCACAATAAAATTTTACAAATTTGGACTGGTAAAGTCTTTACAGGACGGCAAATTTCTATACTTTTGCATTAGAAAACTATATAATTAACTAAAAATAATTTCATCAGATGTTAAAGTGAAATTACTAAACCTCTCGCTGCCTTATAGTCCTGTTCAAAGAAAACATGAAAATCCTTTCACATAAAGCAAACTCACTTGCATGTGGGCTTGTTTGCAGTGGTGATAATTCGATTAATTTTCTTTGCCTTGTTGCTATAACCAATTTCATTTTTTCGTTTTAATTTCAATGTGAGTAGCGCCTCCTTCAGGATGCTTTTGGGGAGATAAAAAAATGCATATTTGCTTCAGTGGCATATAAAGCGATACAAGGGAACGCGCATTGGTGCCAGTGCTTCACGTAAATAGCGCAACAGACACTTTGCATTTGTTTTGCTTAATTTTTTTACAATTTTCCGTTCTTTGTCAAAGTTTCTTTTTTTTTTGTAGTGCCAGCAGGATATGCAGGACATACAGGATATGGTTTATTGCACGGCCTTATGCGATTTTTTTGCCATGCCTCCTACACTTTATGCATTTCTGAAGCGAACGACTGTTGTCGGTGTGTTGCTTGCTTGTTCTTCTAACAATTTTTTGCTTTGCAATAATTTTTTCTTTGTTTTTGGTTTTTGAATTTGTTTGTTTTTGGCTTTTGTTTTTTCTGTTTTTGCTGTTTTCGGTTATTTATTTTACGCTGCGCTTCCGTAGGGCGCAAATAAATTGCTTGCAATGGTGGACATTGGTCATCATTCATCAAAGTGAAATGTTGATTTAGTGTATTGTGGGCGTATGGGTTATTTTGCTCCTTGGTTTTGTTGTTGTGTTATTTACTGCAGATGATGCAAAATTTTGTTTCGTTATTGTTTTTGTGCAATATTTTTGCATTTCTTTGTATTTGTATTTGTTTTTGTTTTGTTTTGGTTTTGCTGTATCTTGCTGTGTTCATTTGGATTTGTGTTGAGTTTGGTGCAATTGGACGCCAATGTTGTCGGCATACTTGCACCCATTCGCCAGCTTTGCAGTGGATATATATGCTTTCCTTACATTGCGATGGATGTTGTACTTTTTCCGGAATTTTTTTGATGAATTGAGGGCTGTTTGTGCATTTTTTCCATTTTGCATTTGCTGCATGTGTACTTCGAAAATTGCTGCGAATTCATCTTTTTCCTCAATTTTGCACATTTTTTCATTGCTTCTCGTATTGAATGTGAATTTTTTTTGCACTTCTATTCCAATTTAATGCATTCATATATGGCAAGTTGGTTTATAGTCCTTGTTTTAGCATATTGGTCGTATTGCTTGGTACCGCTTTTGATTAATGAAAAAAAAATTTTTTTTCTGAATAGAAAAATAATAAAGAAGTAAGTGTAAACTGAAATGTTTTTAGCTCTTGGAGAAATATATATATATTTTTTTTCATTTCGATTTTGACCAATGAAAACAGTTAGTATCGCTGTGGGAGTGGCATTAGCATTGTGGTAATTATAACTGAATTACAATGCTCTACAATATATATTTTGATTGATTTCTTGATGTTTGTTTCATCCTTTCAATGCTAATCAGTGAATCTCTGCAACATTCTGTAATTAAGCAAAGAAAACAAAACAGCATAGCATTTTCAAAGCAAAAGCCATCATTAATTTTGACTTTTATGTCTTTCAAAAGAGCTGCATCGACAACCTTTTAAGCATAGTTAATACCAAAGATAAAACATGGATACATTTTTTAATCCTTTGTATTACCTAAAGCCATAAAAGATTAGTAGTGGAATAAATTCAAACAAATTTACTAATAGTTACAACAGAATATTCCAACTAAAACAAAATAAAAACAAAAATCGTTTATTAATTACTTATTGATAGGTTATCTAACGGCTTATTATAGTGATAGGTTATCTAACGGCTTATTATAGTTACCATCTTATTGGGATGGACCTGTATTAAAAAAACGGAACATCGACTCTGATTAGAGGTGGATAAGATCTCTAGTGGCACTCCTAGCGATAGTTCCAGTTTGATATGGAACATGAGGAGATTACTGTGCCGGGAGTTTTAATTGCTTGATGTGACGACTTCCCCAACAACTAATATTTTGGCATTTTAAAGAAGTGGGAAGGTGTTTTTCCTTTATTTATAATCTGCAAGTAACACAAAAAGAGAGCTACGGGTAATCCATCAATAATTTTGAAAAGGCGTATAAGACCTGTAGTCATATATCAATTGATTATCCGGTGTGCGCGTTTTCTACAGTTTTGTACATCAAATACAATAAGTGCTCACCCAATTTAATCACTGTTGATAGTTTATCACTGTGCCTTTGCAGCAGTAAGCTGCAACTACAGGTATAAATTGCTTTTCCACTGGAGCATAATCATCCATTCTCACGTCATGACAAAGCCAGCGAAAGCGGTAGTTGTTAATTAGCTGAATTGTCGTGTTGAAGCTTGTAGACTACGTTGTTCATTCCGATGCGGTAGTCGTTTACAACTAATAGAAGAATAAAATCTTGCAAATAAATTTTTTCTTATAAACTTCTAGTGTTGCTTCATCCATACTTCTGCACCATACAGAGGAAGATATGACAAACTATAGACCGTAAGTTTTAGAGAGAGGGAGATCTACATTGCAAATGCCTAATAAGCCGTTGTAGGTACTATTGGCAATGGTAATTCTTTGTCCGATCTCTAAATGTAATTCATTAAACTGAAAGCAACAAAATAAGAAGAGATGAAGACCATTATATCATCTAAAATACTTTCTATTGGGTATCATTATGTGTCAACTTCTTAAGACGTAACTGAGCTTCATATGCTATAGCACGATCTGTACTTTTACAGTTTCTGATAATGAACTTACTAAAACAGTCTTTTAAAAATGACGAAACTTTATTCATCATTATATTGTATTAAAAACACATAAAATTTTTCAAATTCCGGCCATTTGTTTGTAATTAAAAATATTTCCAGTATAATACCAAAATAGTTACAAAAAACAACATCATACTTGTTTTTCACATTTTCAGCATCTCAAGTTCAGTTTAATTTGGTTTATAGTTTTCAATAAAATCCTTAACAGTTTGCGATCTAGTTCTGTTTACTTCAAAGTCGTGATGCGTTTATAGTGAAGATTGAAAATTGATATCTGACACTACAACAAATGCCATTAAAATATTCTGAATATATCGAAAGAGAGAGCGCGACTAGTCGTCAGCGCACAGTTCAATACATTTGTGGTGCTTACTGGGCATCGGTCAGGCAGAGTATTAGAGCTAAAGCCAAGAATTTCGAGGCGTTGCCATCCGACTTGAAACCAAATTGTGCGCAGACAAGTTTGTCACAAATTAAACACGTTTTTCCACAGAACTAATGAATAACCAAAATGGTACTATGCGCCAGCAGTCAGTTAAGCTAAGTACTTGAACGCCGCCAACCAGACTCTTAACTGCTAATATCGCGCAGCTTGTTCGTTTGCTCTTGTATCATCACTTATATATACTAGCAACAGTTGCAGAAACTGCAGCAGCAACAACAACAGTTTCATGCAAAATTAATACAATTAGCAACTTGTAAATTTTTAATATCTATCATCGCGATATTACAGTTTACATTGCCATTGCAACTATGTAGCCAAGCGACTACAAAGCCATTCTGTCAGTTTAATGTAACTTAAGCGCCGTTCTGGGCGTTGGCAGAGGAACAGGCGGAGGCAATAGCACTCCGAAGTGTTAATTGAACAACGTCCATGCTATGTTAAATCATATTTTATCGAAGAGCGCAACATTTTGTAATTACGCAGATCTAATGCAATTTCGATAATTGCTAGAAATTTATGAACATTTTTCTCTGGAAAGTTTCAGAATCCAAGACTTGTTACTTTTCTGCGTCGCAGTGCGTAACTACACAGTGGTCAATGCTTCATACAGGAAAACCTGAACGAACACATTAATTATTTACAGTGTCAGAGCAGTTTTTCTTGATAAAGAGTTAAAGTACGACGTGTGAACACATTAAATGGAGTCAAGTAATACAATATACCAGAAATACAAAAAGAAATATGATAATCCAGTTAATCGTTGGGAAACTGTTATAAGAACAATAATCCCTGAAGGTATATATTATGTTACTATACAGTATAAAACATTATTTAACAGGAAAAATTTAATAATATACATGATAGTCTTTATGGAAGACTGAGAAAAAAAATGCACACATGACACAGTAGGTGACCTAATGAAACTGGTAAGCATAATTGGACAGTCATTGCATTATATAGCGAATCAAATGCATTTGTTATGGAAATAGTGATAATAACTGGATAAGACACTATTGCTCTATAAATATAAATAAATTACTTTAAAATAGTCAGATGCTCTAATGTTACTATGGGTTTGCACTGTAGTATTACATTGCCGAACTGACATTACCTAACCAAGATATCACATTGAGAGTAATGACTTGCAAAATGGTACTTAAGATTAATGCTCAAAATCGCATGACATCAAGAATATGTCTTGTTCTTCTTCTATGTTTGATGAAACTTAAGTTAATGTCTAGAGCACTTTTACTTAATAGTGTTTGTGATCACTTGGTTGATCCACTGTAACTAGTGTTTTATTGAAAAATGATTAAAAAGGTAATTTAATAAAGGAAGAATTTGAAGTCCAGCATATTTTTGAAACGGAATATATATTTTATTTGTTTTAAAAGAAAAACATTTTAGCGTGCTGTCTTTTGATATATTTTTGCACTCTAGGGATGCTTAACTTCTTGTTTATCTCTTCACTCTTAATATATCATGGAGCGTATAGCTAATGGTGGATAAAGACACACAAGCATAAAATAGTTTAGGTCAAAATTCTTTCTTATAAAGTAAAGTTTTATCTTTCATGCTGAATTATCCTTATGTTGATAGTTTCAGAGCATTTATAATTCTATTACAATTCGGTTTTTAGATCCTTATGTGTGTGTGACACTCAGTACTGAGTGGTGGCATGTATATTTTAAATATATTTTGTGGCTCCATTGCATCATTGCTGCATTAGCTCATTCGGTTGTACTGCACATCCTAAGTACATTTCAGCACGCTTTTTGTTGCAAGTTTAGATTTGTTAGATTATTATTTAGTGAGAACATTAAGTCGTGTTTAATATATTTAATTTCAAGATAATTTTAAAATATATATATTATTAAAAAAAATTTAAATATTTAAATTTTAATATATAAAAATATATATAATTATTATATATAAATATTTTAATATTTTTTTAAAACTATTTTAATTCCAGAATCGGGTTACTAGCACTCTGTACTATGTAAATGCTTTTAAGTTAATTTCATTACTTATTTACTAACTTGAAAGAATTTTTATTGAAGTTCCTATAGTCCTTTTTATAGAATATACTTGATATACGACAAAAGCATAAACAGTTTACCTACGTCGTTAAAATGAATCTTGTTTGAAGAATTCAAATATCTCTGCTCGTACCAGAGTTAGTCATTGGAATTAAACAGAAATGCCCAATTAACTTGCCACATTAAAGTAAATAGCAAAAAATGATGACAAGACATAGCAAGTTGGTTTTAGTACAATCTTATGTGTAAAAATATATGAACAACATCCATTAGCTAGGCCACAACTATGCCTGAAATTACTCTGACCAAGCCAATAAGCTGAAATATTTCGCAGAGATCATACGTAGAGTATGTGTGAGCCTGAATTTGATATGTAGTCTCATTAGACTACATAAAAGTCAAATTATCAATTATAATTGTTTGCGCAATTTCAATTCAATTTACATACAAACGATTTATCGCAAAATGCCGCTTCCAAAAGCTATGCGGCTGAATTTTTCCATCACTGTACACTTGTAGCGTAGGATGAAGTGTTCATGTTGGCAACTGCGTGTTGATGGTTGTAAGCAACATCGATATTAAGGTGCTGCCATTGATGGATTCCTTGTCTGTAGTATGTCGCTTCAAGTGTTGATTATTTCTGCTCGAGGGAATAGCGTATTCTACCTGCAGCGAATGAAGCCCTGACAGTCATGAAGATTCCAGCACAGAGTGTACGGATAATTCTCACCTCGCTCACCTCACTCACCGGTACAGTAGCGTGAAGTTGCACGTATCACGTCGCATGTGGAAACGCCTTGGCGTTTGCGTTGCATGTGTTGCATTATTAGTTACGGCGCTTGAACGCATTTTCGTCGCTTTATTTACCTCTTCACGTGAGCATTGTGTGTAGCTAGAGTCATAGTCGTACTTATAGTCTTACTGGAACCAGATAAATTTTTTTTAATTTTTCCATTATTTGTGCTTGAATTTTTTGTTAAACATTTTTAAATTTTAATTGACTTTGTACTGAGTTTGCGCATGTAATTATGCGAAACATAGGCTTTCCGACATTATATATGCAAAACGCTTTCATCTTCCTTAAGCTGCTGCATTGGCCTGCCTTATCAAGACCATGTGGCGTCAATTTTCTTTCAATTTAATTTCCATTTTCTGCTTTTATGTCATGAAATTGAAACGATGTTCATATTTATTTCGCAATTAACTCGCTTTGCACATATGTTAATTCCTGCTTATGGAAGCATAACTAATCTGAGCTAAACCAAACCAAATTAGTTACAATTTGTTCTAACGTTCCATTGTGTTAGACATACCATAGCTTTTGCAATAATTAACGGCTTTGATATGCCAGCATCGATTCATGTGATTTTAATAAGAATTATATTCATAAATATTTATTACGTCTAGATTACCTACATGTATGTTAAGTACATATACTAAATCTAGTTGTCCGCACAAATACTAAGTTGCCTTTGAGGTTCCGGTTTTCTATTTAAAATTCTCTTATTTAATTAAGTACTCCCACTTCTGCTGCTGAAAAAAATCATTGAGCTGAGAGATAATTGCTATTCAATGAATATTATAATATGCTTAGTAAGTACTTTCATATTTCATATTACGTCATATAAACAATCTCAGAGCAATAGTAAATTAGATGTAGATACATCGATGCTTAAATAATATTATGTACTGTGCTTTCTCTTATTTATAATATTAAAGGTGTGTATGTACATGTATTTAAAATTTATAGTGACGAAGTTTCTTATCAAAACAGTATAAATTTAAACTTCAATAAAATTGTAATTAAATATGTACTATATACTAATATATTCACAGTAGCAATACTTCGAATGAAAAAAAATGGGTTTTTCTCTTCTCATGGTGACATTGAAAATTCATCGCCAAAAGCTTATCTAATGGAAACTGTATATATAGTGAGTCAAATTATATATTAAAGAATCATATAATTAATTGTTTATAAAAATAATGATTTCTTAATCAAACTATTAAACGAATGAAATAAATTTTTGTTTATAATTCGGATGTTCATTGGTACGCTGAATAGTTTTTTGGCTGATGTAGAACTGATAATTCAGAAAAACAACTTTACTTAAGCGTTCCAAAGAACTTTTATGAAATATTCGTTGAAGTTGTAGAGATACAGCGCTCTTTTTGAAATAGCAATAAACATTGTCATACATAATTTTCTGTCAAGAAGTATTCCCACAAGCAAATGAATTTCTCATAGGTACCCTTGTATAATTTATTGGTACAACAAATTTAATAGCCATTATAAAAATTCCTGATACCAAGAGGTAGAGAAAAGTGTAATTGTTAAATTTACAATGCTTTGAAAAATGTCTTTTTTTTTACAAAAAGCACACAATTTATTTCTCATCAAAAGTATATTTATACATATACATATACCTATAATAGTTATTTTATAAATTTTGATAAATTGATTCAAAATTATTATTTTATTTGCATTCATTTATTTTATCACATAAAATCATTCTCAGAATTTTGATTGTTATTTCTACTCAAAACTTCAATAATTACAAATATTTAACATACAAGTATGAGTAGTGACTAATGGCAAAACCTAACATTACGATTTGATAAAAATTAAGTATCGTTTTCTAAACAAATCTAATGCATTTCTCCATTAGAGTCATATAAAAAGACAGAGAGGGAAAATTTATGTAGTAGTAGAATTAACAAAATATAAAAAAAATTGTTTGTTGACGGTCCCTTCAATGCCAGTTGAAGAGAATGTTTGTCATTATCAGTTTTAAAGAGAGCCAATAAGTTTTTGTTTATTCTATTTGACTCAAGATATGAATGAAAATCATATATGCGAAGTTCTCAGAGTTTTTTGGTTTAGCTTTGGTTCATCTGGTGGGCGCAATTGTTCATAGTCGGTCACGTACGTAGTCATTGAACGGATGTATTATGTTATGAGTTTTGCGCAAAATTTTATAATAAAACGGGCTTCCACCTTAGATGTACGATAAGAAAAAAACATATATATTATTATTGAACATTTTATTAAATATGTAAATGAGACAATTATATATATATTAAAAGTATATAAAGTAGTCTTCACATTATAGATCAGCATTAATACGCTTTTTTAAAAATTTTAATAAATTTGATCCACGAAAATTTAACATTGCAGTTATACAAATAATGAGTGAAGCCGCAGAAGAGTTTCTACCTGGCATAGCATTCATAATAAATCAGAGCTTTAATCGACCATTTAGCAAGCAAGATGTTAATTTATTGACTAGAACCTTTCAACCGTTTAATATCACGGTTGTCAATTGGTCGGATAAAAATCTTAATGAAATCAAACAAAGTATGAAAGCATGTAAGTACATTATTTTTAAAGTAAATTGTTTTAGAATTTGTAAGAGATACTCTTTTTTTTTCATACAATATCCTTTATTATAACTGTTGATTTATATAAGTTAAAGTATTGAAGAAAGTATATGATATATACATTTAACTCACTTGAAGTAAAATGTAACATCAACAAAATATCTTACATTATGAGCCACATTTGTGTTGTAAAATGATATATATTTTAAAATTTTTTTTTTCTTAAAAGAATCACAGAAAATATTTTATATTCATATTAAACTAATTTTTAACGTCCATTTTAAAGAAAAAACAAAATTCTTACAATAAACTACTTCCTATTACTTACTACATATTACATATAACTGTTAAAGTTACTGTTTTCAATAGAGAGGAACAGTAGTAAATCACAACAATAAAAATGTATTAATTAATTATTAATTTAATTTTTTGACTAATCATACAATTGTTTCGAGTATTGCCAAATAATACCTATCATCAGTGGTATCGGAATTATTTCTTGTATTTAATTGTTCAAAAATCATTTTTTGAGACTGTAAGTATCAAGAATTGGACTCGTAGCCTGCAAGTTTGAAGCTCAAAGCCGTACTTGTTTGTTAAAACTTGGAATTTTGTCATAATCATAAATGTCTTAGTCATAAATCTATTTATGATAATAGTCATAAAAAATAATATTTTAAAATATATTTTTTAAATGTACATTACAGGAATCATGAAATTATAATTTGTATTGTAGATTGATAAAAATAGGTAATAATATAGATAAAAACGTAAAGAATATGTATTGTAATTTTTTACTATACGCATTTTCACTATACGTTGTCACGAGGCGAATTAATTAAAACCAATTAAGTTCCTACAAATTCTCACCATAAAAGTAATATCATATATATAGTTCTTTTATCTGAAGCTTATTTCTGTAATAATTATTATGATTTTTATAGAGTTTCTTCCCTTAGCTGTACAATTGAACATTGGAAAAATATGAATTTAGTTACCCGGAAATTGTGGTTTAACTTAAGAAAGCAATTCATTCACTTCATCAATATAGAAAGGTTTGTATGCAATACTGCATATAGATCATATAATCATATAAATCGTATATGAACAGTATGTGTGATTATACTGTTTCATTTGGTCACTTCAATACAAATCACAATTCTATCGCTTTACTTTACTCTATAATTACATATCGAGTTAATTTTTTGGTATGAATTTACCATTATACTCGTAAGTCTACGTCATTTAATATATTAAACAACGATTTTCTTTTCTTGTCTCTTACCATATTCTCCAACGAATATTGGCTTACTATCCCGGTATTATTTACATTTTTATTTGACTTTATGACGTATATTTTCAAAAATTCTCCTACTTAACATATTATAATTATTTATTTGGACTTATTCCGACTGCTTTAATTTTCTAGTATTATTGATCCTTTTATTTGACATTATATCTTATTATATGGTATTGACTTCTACCGAAAGATAGTGACCCAAAATAGTGACCCAAAATAGTGACCCATTCTACCTCTAAGTATAACATTTGTCTGGTAATAAATGAACAAATATTTTGAGTGCTACTTATCAAAAGTGACAATATACTTATAGTATGTCTCTAAATAGGACTGATTTACATAAATACTGTTTTGAATGTAATTAATATTAATACAATTAGTATTTATGCATATATACTAATACTTATTATTGAAGTACGTGTAAAAAATATATACTACGGAAATTGAAAAAAAATTGATTGATTATTAAAAAAAATTGGTTATCAATAATGGGAATAAACGTAATACCCAGTAAGCTAATGAGTTGTTATCTATTCTTATATATAACACTTCTTAGAAAACAAAATTCGTTAAAATCGCTTATTATTAATCTCCTTTCCAGGAGATTAATTCTATTATTTAACTATTTCTACGTAACATTTTTTTCGATTTGCATTAGACCTAGTGTTAAATGGTTAAAGGTAATTTAAAGGCTTAAATAATTAAAGGAGCACAACTGATCTTTATAATTTAGATTCACATTATAAATCGTACCTTTTTCCATTTTGTGTTGCACAACTTCACTGCAGGCCTCTGCAAATATAAGAAGATGCCAAGATTTTATTGAATTAACTTCATTATAATATTATATACATATATATTATATTATGTTTAAGTTCAAATATTAATCATGTCCTCATAATTATAATTCAATTTTTTTTTCATTCTAATTTTGATTCCAATTTCTTATAATTTTTTAAAACTAAAGTGAAAAAGGATTGGAAAGAGAAGTACAATCATTTTGAATATGTTATTATGGTGCATTTATCACATGGCCATTGTGATGAGACAGTATTATATCAAACAGAAAATGCTGAAGTCCATGAACTCGTTTCCATACAAAAACTTTTGCTTAATCCACTCTTTAAAATTGAAGAACTAAATGGAAAATTAAAGTGGTTGATTGTACAAGCTTGCAAAGGTAATGATGAATTTGCAGATGCAAAAACTGAAGGTGGTACCATCTCATTAGCTCGGCAGAAATACTTTACAGATTATTTTCTTAAGTCTTTTTCAACATCTGAAGGTAAATAGTATGCAAATTTTTCAAATAGAACATTGTGATTTGTTGTTATTAGCGATTTTTTTTATTATATTACTTTGTTTAACTCTATTAGGTGGTGTCTCTCGCCGTTTCTATCTTACTGGCGCATATTTTATTAATAGATTTTGTGAACAATTTACTGCTAATGCTGAAAGAAAAGGAGTTCTGGAAATAATGGAAGACACTGGCGCCGAATTGAGAAATTATTTAAGAAAAGATTTAACGGAGACTCTTCAGTTACAGCAACCCGCAGAAAACCATAGAAATTTTCCAGGCGATTTCTATCTAGCACGACGTTTATCTCACAAGAACTTCCAAATTTAACGTTTAAATTAAATTAAATAAAAAGTCAGAAAAACAAGCATTGTTAGTGATTAACATTTAAAAAAATGTATAAAATTAATTTTTAAATTAAAACAATAAATTTCTTTACATAAAAAAAACTTAAATGTATACAACGAATTCACAAGAAAATCCATATAAAGTATTTATCAGCATCAGCATATAAAGTATTTATTAATTTATTAATTTTAATTTATATTTCTTACGGTTTCGTCTCTCCTTGACTGTATAACAAATTAATACTCATTGCATGAGTATGTATATCCACATATAATTTTATTGTTGAATATTCACATATGTGCATATCGCGAAACCCATTAAAATATTTCTGTTTTATTTCTATTAACCACGGTGTATGCTCTGATCTCGAACGAGCGATGCTTCCCGGTCTCTGACAACATTTTTTTAATATTAAATATCGTATAAAATATAGAAATATAAACACAGGCGTAAATTACGTCAGAAAATATTTTTTAAGTAAATAATTTTTATGTGGAACCATTCGTAAATATTTTTCACATGTAGATATGTATTTCAAAAAACTTACATTATTACTGGGTAACTAAAAAATTTTACAAATAATAATAATTATTTGCAAACGAATAAAGAAGAGCTACCTACTGTAAGTATTGTTATCGGTTCTTCTAAATAATATTTATGTTTTGAAAATTCTGATAAAGAGGACTCCACATCTTTTAATTTTGGAGCATTCATGGATAAATCAGGTTTGCAGGTCAATAAGGAGTGATCTAATTGACAATTCTATAATTTAACCATGTTGTAACTACATACGTACATATGTATTATCAATATTATATTATTAATGTTATGTATATAGTACACCACAATGAAACCGAAAAATTATATATAATAATAAAATTAGTAATCTCATGAAAATTACATAGTTAAAGAACTGCTTGGAAAATTGAGAAAAATACTGATTAAAGATATTATTTTAGTCCAAAACTTAAGACTTAAATTTTTCCATCAATTATAAATACTGCACATTTAATATAAATAGAACTTTTAGAAATATAGTTTGACTCACATATCACAGATTTTAGTTGTAAACTACAATAGCGATATTTTTTGTAAAAAAAATTCAAAACCCGATAAGGATCTAGACAAAGCAAATTTCAGTTGACCATATAATTTATACAACTTAAGCTAAAAATATATAATAGAAATACAAATTATTTGGTGAAACCCTTTTTTTTTGAAAAAACAGATTTTTTTTTGAGTTCGCTTATCAAAATAAGGGCAAAGGAATTAATTGAAGACAGTATTCTTCAATTCAAAGAGGATCCTCTTCAAAGTATACGTTACTAATATTCAAACGAAATAATTTTTTATAAGAACACTGCTGCAAGTCCTTATATTTTGTATATCTATATTCCTGAATATCCTGAACATTTTTTAAAAGCGTAAAGCCAATGCTTCAGAATTTGACTGAAGTTCCTATATACGCAATTAGTTCAGACACTAGTCCTTAGTTTGGTTATTAGTCCATAAACGAAACAATTTTCATGTGACTTATTTCAGAACATTTTTTTTGGTCATAGATACAAAGATATTAAGTTTTAACAAAGAATTTTTTAAAACAATATAAAAATTAAAAATATGTATTAAATTAATTGTATGTGCACCATATTTAAAACGACTTATTGAGCTGTAAAAGATGCGTAGGAGCTCAGTCAAGGAGCGTATCATTCCTTATTGTGCTCAGACCATTTAGTAGCCCAGAAATTACATATGTATGATTGCACTAAATGCATAAATTGAGAACCAAATTATTTTGGAGGCATTTTCCTTAAAGGATTTGTTTGCTGGATTCTATAAAATAAATTTTAATTTATCTGAAATCATTTTTGTTAATAAAATTAAAGCACTTACGATTTGAGTCATGTTGCTTTTCTTAGCACTTCAACAGTTTAATTAAACAAAGTAGCTGTACGTTAGACTTCTTATATATACTCGCAATCTATTAGATATTTAATTGATTATTATGAAATACTGAACTAATTTATTTAGAAATTGGTTCCGCTACTATTTCTAAATAAATTTCTAATTAAGTTTTAAATTAAAGTATTTTAACTTCCCGCATTATAATTTAAATTTCCGATCATATATTTTTAATTAAATTTTACTATCAATGAAAACTAAAAATTTACCGTACCGAAATACGAGTCTGTCATACTCGTATTTGAAGCATTTTAGAAATATTTAAAACAAAACAGTTTTAAGTATTTTTTCATCACTATAGGTGAGATTTAGGTCTACTGCCTCGATTTCGAATCAAAACAAGAGGGTACGGGTTAAGTGAATCTAGCTGTTCAACACTGAAATGACCTCATGACTGTTAAACGGTTAAAAGGATGTTAGCGTCAGTGATTTAATCTACGAAAGATATCTTGCTAGATGACCTACAAACTGGTGATATAATAAACTTAGATTACTGCAACATTTTGGATAAAAATTTTTGAAAAAATAATTGGTTTGCGAAAGAAAAGTAATTATTTCATTTTAATAAAATAATTTAATAATTATTTATATGTATATCTAATATCAATGCATAAACGTTCAAATTATTGCAAAAACTAGAAACCTATTTGCCGCATTTGGTTGCCTGTGACTTTAAGCTCTTCTTACACATCAAAATAACTTTTCAGTCGAAAGTGATTTTAATCAAACAAAGATCTGATAGCGGTCAAAGAGGGTTATTTAGCAGATCTTCCGGAAAACTATTACATAGTTGAAAACCATAAAATGGAAGACCTTTGGAATAAGTATATTGAAGTTTATATATTGAAAGACAAAAACATTTTAACAAATAAAACTTATTTTTTTTAATTCTTTGTTTTTGAATTTAACCGATTTTGGAACCGATTTGGAAAAATCTTAATAAAAGGCACAAACTAACTGCTGTAATTTGGCCGATTGACTTTTGCTTCAACAACAAAAATACTTAAGAGGAATTAAGCTTTAGACGCCTGTCACATGGGAAATTGGTAGTTGATATATGATATATTAATTCTAATTACTTAATAAGTTTGGAAGATGCGATCTTTTTAAAGTGACGTACAGAAAATTATTTCTGAACTGTTGTAGAATATGATACTGTTAAATATTAATTATTAATTTAAAGTTGAAAATATAAGATTATTTAATAGAAGTTAGAAATATTCTCTATTTCCAAACTTTTTTAAGATGCATGAAAATGATATTGGTCCAATAAGATGACATTCCTCAAATGATAGTATCGTCGAGATTCATGATATAAAAAATGATGCAATCTTTGTTAGAAAAATCATGACTATTATTTATCATAAGTAACAAGTGCCAGACGAAACGATTAATTTGTTGTTTACTACAGCAATTACTTAGAACTGTTGACTGATTACAGCCTTAAACGAATCTCCATATATTCTATGTTCCATGTATTTTGATATAGCAGATATTCTCGTTAAGTTGGGTACGCAACTACTATTAAATAACAAAATTGACTTTGATATGGCAATCCGACAAGGATATAACAATCCAATTATTTCTATTAAGAATACAAAATATACAGATGGTAAGGATATAACACTGTAATATAACCAAAACCACATATTAAACTTCTAAGATATAATTGATCTATTTTATTTTTTCTCTATCTAGAAAAAACTTCAAAATATTGATTGGTACTATAACAGCACATAGTGTCCTGAAGGCACACGCTTATAAAGTGGGCTTGTTGGAAAACGACATCTGCAGGAAATGCAACATATCTGAACTAGAACAAACTTGAGATTAAGTGCTTGTATATGTCAGCTATCGAACAACACGTCATAAAAGGATTTGGTATTTCACAATGTCACAATGTCACAACTTAAAGGAAAAAGCCAAGCAGAATTCTGGAACGATCGCAGAAGACACTAAATTATTCTGCCAATATGTGTATACCAATTGCCAAAATGTTGAACTATGAAAACCTATTGAATACTAGCTAAACTAGTTTGCGTAACTGGTATTGCAAACCCCCAAAGGGTATGCACGCTGTATCTTATTTGAAATCACTTACATAAATGGAATCATATATCTTTCAACCTACCTTTGGTTGATACAGTTTATTCAAGTTTCAAGTTTTAAATATAGATCAAAATAAAATATATTAAGAAAATCTTTAAATTATTTGTCAATTATGTAAAATAATTTAGATTATTACGTTTTATAAGAACATTTGTAATTTGAGACAAATAAGAGAGAATTAAACATTAAAATAATGCATTTAAAAAGAAGAAAGTAAACAAACTCTCATCATTAATTTTATTTAGATAATGATATTGTTATTAGGAGAAAATACTTCAAAATACGTTACAGTGCTTCCATGTTCGGTGTATAGATATTTATTATTTATTTTCTATTATACAGCAAAAATATAGTTTATAATATTTCCATGTATTATGCTTTCATGTACTTTCGAATTGAACATATCAGTCTACATATAAATTTCTTCACAATACCTTAACTTCTTCACTCATGCAGTCAGTGCTCAACTTAGACTTATCGGTATCTAAGTTATTAAATTTTGTGCCCTCTTGCCAGATTATTGTATGGTTTGGGTTCAACTAACTTAAATTCTACTTTGTGAAAGGGCTAGCTTCTTCAGTTATTAAACGCTGATTATATCACTAATAGTAAAAATAATAAACTCTCATCAATTGTGAGGGTCTCCTATAGTTTTCATATTAGCTGTAGTTAGGCTGGCTTAAAAAAATATTAAATTTTAATAATCAACATGAAAATCTCCTGAAATAATGAACTTACCATCTCAAAAAAATTGCGACTCACATTTTTTTGTTAAATTTAATAAAATAAATCGTAAATTCAGGCTGCTGTCACTTTCGCCTACTGCCTGCAACATTTTCAATTCAGAAAATGTCACAACACAATGTCAGCGAGAAGTTGCATTGCATTATGCGTTGTTGCCACCTTTTTGCTTTGCTCGCTGTTGTAATTAAATGAGGTGTGAAACCATAAATGGCCAAGCAAGCTGCCACGGCCGGAAAGTGCGATGCACCGCACTCAGCTCTCACCATTCACCATTCACCGTCCTGTCGTCGCTGTCAGCAAAAATGTTTGGGAGAAAATTGCAACCGTGCGTAGTGCGGCACGTCAATTACTTTTGCATTTGAAATGAAGCAAAACGTTAATAATGTTGCTCTGTGCGTTGTTGCTGCAAGTGTCAGTGTGCAACTGCAGCAACCGTGTTGACAACGCATTTTTACTATCATACCCGTATGTACGTCGATGTAACAATTTTCGTTCGTTGTGCTTTTAGTTACTTTATTGCTGTTGTTGTTGTTGCTGTTGATGTCGCTGTTGTTGTTGGTGTTCTTGTTGTTGTTGCTGTTGATGTTGATGTTGCTGTTGTGCATTTATTTAACTGCAATTTTGTTGTATTAATAAATGATATAAAATTGGCATCGATGCTGCTTTTATTGCATTTAATGTTGCTGTTACAACTAGTGGAAGTAACCGTTGCTCTGGCAACAGGAGCAACAGTAGCTGCATGTTGCTTGTCTTGCGGTAGCAATTTATGCGTTTGCATCTTGTGAACTGCTTATGCGCAACAAGTGCGGATTATTAAAATAATTGTGCACCGATTTATGCGGTGCGGCTTGCGTCTGATGTTGGCATAGTAAGTGTGGAAAATGCGAGTCTTTAACTTGTTAAATAAATAACAAATTTTTAAAATATGTGAAATTGTTTGGATAAATACTTCGAAGTGTTTAATTAAGAAATAATTGGACAGTTTATAATAGATACGAGTAAAAGAAAAATACATTTAACAAGAAAATTGTTTGGTTATTAGGTATAATTTTGAATTTTAAATTTCATAATGGAGTTATGTCGAAAAACACTAAAAGTACTGCAATTATTAGAGACTTACAGAAGTAAGCTAATAATAATAGAGAGAAGGTAATGGTAATGAAATCAATATATACATCAAAATATTTTTCAGCGCTTCCATGTTTAATGTATAAACATTTGTTACTTCTGTGTTATATAGAAAAAATATTATATTATATTCTAATCTATTATGCTTTTTTAAACTACCGAAGATATAACAACCTTCAGTAAACTAATGGATAGTATAAATGTAAGACATAAAACACCTATTGGAAAATGATATATTACATTAACCAATTGTTACTATTAATTTCATATATTTCTAGTAAAAATATAGCACATCTAAACAATGCTTTGATTAATCTACATCATATGTCTTAATTTGGATTACGTATTTCGGTTATTCTCTCTTCATTTACCATATACATTACCATGTTTTTTGGTCGCCTTCGCTGTCTACCGTCTTGAAGATTTCAGTCAGGTTTATAGTTAAAACACATTTCAATATTAGTATTTATATACTACCATATACTCAGAAAAGTGTGGTCTAACTACGTACAAGTTAATACGACCTGATAATTTTGTTAGAAAACTTTTAACTCATGTGGTAAAATATGAAAACCAACATGTGGAATCCATGTTGGTTCTTTTTCCATTCGCACTACATGATATAGTCACGATATAGTTCATATAATTCATCGCTCCATTTAATTCGATATTCGTTGGCAACACGCAAAGGATCATCGATCTTTCAATGAATTTTCGTCTCAAATACTCCTAACGCCTTCTCATAACTATGGGTTATTGTGTAACCTTCTACACCATAGAGAACGAAAGGCATGATGAGAGCGCAGTGCTTTAATTCTCAATTGCCTATTTATTTAAATGTTTAAGCTGATGTTATTTTTGGAGCTTGCGCGGGTTTCCAAATAGAGTCCTTCAAACTTATACTTATAGTTTACAAGTTCGAAGAAATTGTTTGATTTAAGTTTTTTTTTTTATTAATTAGTATTAGTTCTATCACATTTTCAACTAACTAATTCAAAGTTCGTATATGCCACCTGTCGATTTCTTCAAATACACCAAATCCATTTAAGTGTCACTATTAATGTTCTGATCACGAATTGTGGGGTAGGTAAGAAAATAAAATCACACCCACAGAATTGCTACAACAATGACATGGTCTCATTAACTGGAACATGCGTACCAATAACAAACACTTATGCGTATTTATCCACTTAATCCATTGGTGGTCTGCAATTATTCTACACCGCAGTTAGCATTGAATTGTTTTCAGTGGAATAAAAGTAACTAATCAAAACACTTCAAAAAGGAAATAAAAACATTTTTATAAGTTGCCATAAGGTTTTTGTTTGATAAGACCGTAAGATCGTCTACAAACCGTAAATGACGCCCCCAGTTCTTAAATTTACATTGAAATTTTACCACTTGCAATCGCGGCCAATTTCTAACTCACAGCAATTTTAGTTTCTGTACTGGATCAGAAAATAACTAAGAAAACAAAACCAAACAGAATGTTTGTAAAAATAATAATAAATAATTGCCGGGAAAGGAGTCTGTAAAGCAATCAGCATGCGAGTCTGCGTGTAGGCAGATAAGCGACACTGGCGCAGCTGTGCAGTTCATCACATCATAAAGAATCGCATCGCATCGCATCGCAGTCGTAACGCAATCGCATCATTGCAATTGGAATTGTAATTTCAGTTGTGTTTGCTGTGTTGCACTTTAGTAGCTGGCATGGATAGAGACCACCATTCATTAAACTCTTATATTCTTACATAGATTGCTGAAATTACCGTTACATTGCGTTGCACTGAACGCATTTGCTGTTATGGCCTTTTAAACAGTTCAACTACAATTCGATGCCCAGTTAGAAACTCAAGCATTTCGCATAGTCAGTCAGTTTGACACCAACGTCACAGTGGTTCTCAGCAGTTGGCAACGTCTTCGCACAGCACGTGCAATTGCAATTTAAACGAATGCACATAGAGAATTGCACTCCAACGCTCAACTGCATCTTCGCTCCTCCACACTTTGCGAACTTTTTCTTTGCATTGCCAAGAATTTTGAGTGATTGCAGTTTTTTATGGTGTTGTTGTTGTTAGTGTTATTGTTGATTTTTATTTGCAATTAATAGCATTTCGGCATCCATAGTTGCCAAATGTTCAGCTCCATGTTCTATGCTCCTTTGCTATTTGCTGTTTGCGATGTGATTATTGTTTGCTTGATTCGCAAAGTAATTATGTTGTCATTATGTTTAACGATATTTTGCATTGATGTGTATCTGGAGCATTGAAGATGTTAGGCATTGAATTGGCTTTGAAGTTGGCAAATGTATTTGGCGATGCAATTTCGATACCAGCCCAGGATTTTAAATATTTTTAATATTTTTTTTTTGTTGCCTATTAGGAATTAAATTTCATGATATACAAACGTGTTTGTTTCAGATTTAAAAATTTTTATATTTTGCATAAATTAAGTTATGTTTTCTAGGAATTATAACACAATAGATGTCTGGTATTTCCGTTGAAATGGAACTTTGTTGACAAATTCAATCAAATAAAATATAAATATTTTTGCATAGCTGATAACCAACATTATAATAATGCAGCAATTAAGCAATCGGCTAAAAAATGCCGAGGATAGGTTATTAAACCATATTATTCTTAGTAAAATTCGACTTAACTCAATGACAAAGTTTTCCTCAAGATATCGCAAAAATGCAGCAAAAACTTTATTAAAAGTAAATACAAAATGATTTAAACATACCAAATACCATTCAATACCTTTTATATGATTTCCAATTGTAACATAATGAAGGAAATCTTTGAACTCAACTTTCCCAACTCTGCAGGGTCATCGAGTAAACGATCTCCTAAACAATAAAGTTGCTGTAGTCGTTTGAAGTATTGGATAAACATATAAGAAGTTATTAATGGATTCCACTTTCACTTCTTGATAATTAAATTATTGCTTTCACTTCTTAAAATACATTTGAAATGTCCACCAATTTCACTAGTTCACAGTCTTTCTGCAATGTTTGAATCCTGCGAGGCTCAGGTATTTCTAGGAAATATTTAATTAGCTTCTTTCACTTTTTCCTTCGATTTATTTGATTTAGATAAAATTGGATTTAAATTTTTTTGGAATGGGTACCTACAAATCAATAATACTGACATTAAAATCAAAACATGGTTTGTCACTACGCACAGATAAATCCTTGTTATTGTTACCTTACCGTGTTAACTGAAATCCATTTAGATCTGTAATTATGTTTCGGGTAATGATAACTATATTAGTTTTTCTCTCAAGATCATATTCTAGAAAATTTTCTTCAGCAATCTTTCATAACTACCAGTAGCTAATATCATTAGCCCTAAATGTTTTTAAGGAAAATAGTTCAGTATTCCTATCTAATGATAAGGTATCCATATCGGATAGAAAAGGGGTGACAGTAAGGTAATTTTTATGTTAAAAAAGATTTAGTTAACTGCTCGGTTAATTTTTGAATCATTAATGAATTATCATAGATATTTTCAATATAAGAACTATTTAATCACTATTCGAAGACACATCTGTTAAGAAGAATACTTGGGAAATCTAAAGGTCTTATCGTTATATCTCTCGCAGACTTCCCCTGCTATCTAACTTTAATTATCCTTATTTAGAATACTAAGTCACTAAAAAGGGGACATCTTAAACTTCTATTTTATTTAAGTTAATTTTTTAATTTAATAGAATTTTAACACTACTTATTATGATAAATACTTTTTATTTATTAATACATAACTTTAAATGACTTCAGTGCTAACATAGGTCACCCACTTGTCAGTAAATTGACTGCATTAACTGCTATTATTTTGAATGGTTAAGTTTAGTATGTTAAATTAAATCTCATCGCATTGATGACATCATAACCCATGTCATATTTTATTTTAAGTCCGGAATGGGAAGTTGTCACTTCTGAATGGTCTCATTCTCAAGAACTTTATTATAAGATTGTTATAATTCATATAAAATTTTTATTAAACCTTTTTGGATAACGACAAAAATTGCTATCATACTCAGAATTCATATTCGATATTGTTATATTAAATTTGCTAGAAAAATTATTCCATTACAGACAAGGAACATACCTCATTAAAAGTAGTTGAGATATAGCACATCACTTATAGATAAATACTTATAAAGATGACCAAAAAATAAAATTTGAATTATACTTTTTGGAAATGTTTTTAAAAGAAGATATAATCAATATATTTCTTTTAAGCGTTTAAGTTTATTTCAATCCTTGTTTTCGTTTTTTTTTATTTTGTGCAATGTGAACGGAACAGGATACGCATATTGTATTGCCCTCCTGTTGCTGGTTTGAGAATAGTCTGTAGTGTTTTCTGTACCCAGTATGGTACAGAAGTGTATTTGTATTTGAATATGATTGTTCAAAACGGTCAATGTCTCTTATAAATTCGAACGTTATTTGGGAATTCATTTTGCATACGTGAATAGGTAATATCTGTGCGGCAGATAAAAAATCAACTGCCTACTTCACTCACAAAAACAAACACCTGTCTGGCTCACGTTTTTTGCATACAAGATGTGATTTTTTCCAGAATTGAGGATTTCATTTTTTGGCCAATGTTATAGTTAAATTGTGTACATATATTTTTTTAAGGATATTGTTTCAAATAATTCAAATACAGCTCATGAGCTTGTCCGTTGTCTACTGTCCACTGTCCACTGTTCACCGTTCAGTGTCTAATGTCCAATGTCCACCGGTAGTTGCCCGTTGCCCGTTGCCCGTTATCAACTGAAGCGTGTTGTCGTCTGACATTAACGTATAGTCATACTTGATATACTATATTCTACTTTTATATATCAATTTTTTCACTATTACAACCATTTGGTGGGGTGCAGTTATTTTGAATATCCTGTATGTCCTACCGTAGACATTTTATACACATGTGTTGCTGGCGGCAGCGGCTGTTTCAAGTGTATGAGTATTAATATAAAAAAAAAATAATAATAAAAGCGAAACTAACGTGATTTTGTTTAACATCAAAAATTTTAACGTTTATTTCGTATTTCGAATTTTTGTTTAATGTACAAAATTCAAAGCAAGAACTTAAAAATTTTGTTAAGGACGAAAAAAAGCGCCTTTGTTCTGCGCTGTTGTGTGCACAAACGAATTTGGTCAGGAGCAGCAATTTCTATTTTTTACGGCATCGTCGCTGGATGGATGGAGTCTTTCTTACCAATTTTAATTCCTTTTTTTTTGATTTTTTATAATACTTTTATTTTTTCCATTACTATTTGCTGGTTTTTCATGTGTGCTGTCTATATATATTGTATATTATCCCGTTTTTTCTATAACTTTTGTTGCTGTCAATGTTTTTGTTGGTCTCTGATGTATCGTCAATATTTCGTTTGTCGAAATGAATTTTCTACCTTTGTCAAAATTAAATTCCTTCACAGCGAGTGTTCGACTCGTTGCTCATTTTTTGTTAGTCTAGCGATGTGCCCGCTCATATCTTGTATCTCGAAAGGACATAAAAAATGCTTAATATAGTTAACTGTGCTGAGGGGTATTGCGGTCGGTGGCAGTTGTAAAACACATCATTGAAATATCAATAACGGATGTTGTTTTTACAAGCATTTGGCATTTACCGCATTAATTAAAGGTGTGAGAAGCATGGCCTTTTCTACATATATGCCAAAAAATTCATTTTTTGTATCCACTTAAACAATTGCCATTTACTTCAATCCACCAAAAACAGAGCAAATCTAACAAAGTCCGCTAAGGTGAGTTTAACAAAAGTAAATCGATATTTTAAATTTGTGCTTTATAAATTCAAAAATCTTTATAAGTCCACATGTACTTAAAATATATTTGATTTAGTGTGCAAAATATATTTTTATTTAAAATACTAAAGACGCATTTAAGTATATACGTACGCATAAAAAATTTATGTTTTTATTTACTAAAGCAAAATGATTTCATTTATTATTTAGAAAAGTGCTTATAACTTTTTCAATAAATGCACTTCAATCCACGTAGATAGCATCAAAGTTTTATGATTGCGTTTGTGGTGCAATCATTTTTAGAGCCTCTTCGGTTTTATTTTTTGCATAAAATTTCAGTTTCCAATCACAGCCCAATGCCTTACATGCACTCGGCGGGTATTGGTCATACCTTAAGTGGGGAGTTTGAGTAATGAACGCATACAGCGTTTGTATCTGGTGCAATACCATTTAAAAGATACTGTCTACATCGCTCCCCATTCATTAAAAAATCCTCACCTGCACACACACGAGGGTGCATGACGACTAATGTGCATTTGTTAGAGTGTATTGTGGAGTAAATACCGAGTAACCACTTGATTTGGAAATGAGTAATCCATATAAAGGAGTTAAAGGTGTATTTATGAAATTAAACACATTAAAAATGGAAAAGGTCGAAATTTGACATCGATTTCATGGCGCGGGTTGAAGTTTAACTTTGGTGATAGATTAGAGAACATATATTTGTATACATAATATACAAAATGAAATAAATAAAAATATTGCAATAAAGTTTAAAAACAATAAACGCCATAATTTCCGAAAAGTATAGTACCTATTTTAAGAGGGATTACTTATTTAATTAAACGGGTATAACAACCCATTATCGGATTTTGGACTAACGCAGCACTCTTTTTTGCTGGCTTTGTGCTTTCTTCAGTTTCGTACACTAATAACGGTTAGTGTTCCCGCTTAGTGCTTAACTTGAATACTCCACTAAAGACACAGTCTACTTCTACATCTTATTCTTAAAACTACCGCTTCAAGTACGTTTTTCACTGGAGCATCGTGAAACCATTGCTGTTATCATGGCTAAACCAGCAAAACCGATTATTATTAATTCGTTGAATTATATTAATGTAGTGATAACATTTCTATCGCTTGTGATTCATTTGGATGCGGTAGTCATCGCCAAGTCGTAATAGACCAAACATTTTACGAAGAACTCTTCTCTTAAAAACTTTTTCCACTGATTTATTATTCTGTGCCATATTAAAGCTCATATACGATGACCACTTTAAGAATGATACGGAAAATAACTACACATATTTCGCATAAACGGGGTTGTCGTATGAACCTTCTGTAAGTTTTTTGCTCGGTTTTTTGGTCTCAAAAACCATATATACCATAATATTATATATTATAATAATATTATATGAGAAGAAAAGTGACCATTCCATATATTTTTAAAGAAAAACTTTAACTACTAAAAAAATTGTGATTATAGTAGAATCATATAATGGAATAATACAATAGAATAGTTGGGTTGCTCTGTATGTATGCTCTGTATCTGTACTGATGCTATTTTGAAAGTTGATTTTAATTATTTGCTTCATTAGGCAGACCATATTGTTGGTAACCCATGTTCCTCCAGGCATCAGTAGATAACAATCTGTAATCATTTGATCTAACTTGGAACCAGCTCAGAGTTCTAGTAAGTGTCAAATTGTTTGACGGAATGTATCTAGCATGGAACACTCTCAGAGTTCTAGTTAGAATCCTTTGCCGAAATAAATCTAGCATAGAACCGGCTTAGAGTACTAGTAAGTGCGAAAACCTTTGATAAAATGAATTTAGCATGTAATCAGCGCAGAGTTCTAGTAAGAATAACATACTTTGACATAATGGAGTTGTTGACGTTCTACGCCATAATAGATGTTCAAGATGTTGTAGTTGTATGTTATTTATAATCTGCCTATATCAATATCTTATTAAATAAAGTTTTGTTATTGAAAATCTTCACTTACTCTGTGCGTTGCAAGTAACCAACTCATAAAGTCATAAGCAGAATTATCAAATAACACTAGTGACTTCCACTTTTGGGTGCTCTTGCTAATTTTTTTAGAGCAATTCAACAACTATTCCTGACGATGTTGATGATGATTATGACTGTGTTAATGCGGTTTCGATAAGAGCGCATCAACGATATTGGTTTTGCTGACCATGCACACCTTTTCTCAGTTTTCTACAATATTCCTGCATTCATTCTGCACCCAATTCGCTTGATATGCAAAACAAATTTAGTATCTGTTGTTTCTTTTTTATTTTTATTTAAAAATTCCCTTTTGTTTTTTGTTTTTTTATTTTTTCTCGATATTTTTGCTCATCGATAAAAGCCGCACTAACCAATGACAGCAGCGATTTCATATGTGGTGCTGCGCGCGATGCAAGCGAACAAAAATTGCCGCTGCAATGCGGAAAAAGAATACAACAGCAATAATAATAACAGCAACAGCAACAGCAGCAACAACAACAATCTCAATAAAAAAAAACAATAGCTGAACAGCTTCAGTTTTATGCAAAAACGTACGCCCATCGCTGCTTATTGAGGCGAGTGCGGTGTTGCACGTTAATTACTGCAGCAGCCCACACAAAAGGATATGAAACGCACATATGTGCTTACCCGGATATACAGGGCATATATTGCTAACTACAAAAACCAGCAATGACGGAGAAAGGAGGAAGTAAGTTCTAAAAAAAACTACAAAAAGTTTGTTTAATTTTATTTTTTTTTTTTGTCCATTCATTTGCCGTTTTCCGCAATATTCGATACAAGGGAATGTTCATCAATTCTGAAGACTTTATCAGTAAATGGAAAAAAATACGCGAAACAGGAAAAAAGATACGGCAGGAGCAAGAGTAGGAGCGTTGACGATACATAAACACTGTGCATATATGTTATGTCCATAAGGATATTTACCAATATCCTTTTTTTTCCTACAAGGTATTTGCATTTACCGAACACCGGAAAAAAATCAGCTCAACACTGCTAGCAACAAAAGTTCTTTGAGGCCAGCATGCAGAACATATGACGAAATATTGTACATAGACAATTAAAGTGGTGAGAACCAGGACAGAAGTTGGACTCGACGCTGCTGTAGGAGTAGTAGGAGCAAGCGGATTTTGGTAAGAAACGTTAGCAAATATCGCGCTTGATATGCAGCTTTTTTTTTCTGCGGAGAAATAATTGAATTGGAAAGCACAAAGTGACGACCAAAGCAATGCAAACGAAGCTCAATATGGGAAATGCTTCGTGGCTGCTGCAGGAAATAGTAATTAAACAGGACATGCTTCTGGTGTTGAGTGCAGCATAAAAGACGTCATTTTATACCACATTTCAAAATTGTATTGAACATTTGAATTTGCTTTTTAATTTTCTTAGCTAATGCATATGCTATATGCTGAAATTAAAATCATAAAAGAAAATTATTCCTTATTTGACTGAAAGAATCCTAGAATATGTACTCTACGACATTATTTTGATTAAAGGAAAGTTAATGCAATTTCATCAAATTTTTTTGCACTTGTACTTCGTTTTATGTTTGATTTTGTAAAAAAAATTTAAATTATGGTAATTAATTTCATTTGCAATAACAACAAAAATGATTTATTTATCATTTATCATATATTCTTGATTATGGTTAAAAATGGTTAAAAAGTAAAGAATATACTATATACACTTGCATGTATGAAATAGCTTAAATTGTCGAACTGATAACATAAGGTTTTTATACAACTTATTTTTCAATATTGAAAATATTTATGCAGCAATCTTGTTAAAAACATTTTTTTGTTCTCTTCTCGAATTTTTGGTGCTGTTAGCTGGCAGGTTTTTTTTTTATTTGGTGATGACTTGAGCATTGACTGCTTGTATTAATGAAGTGAGGTGGTTTATTTTGTAATTAATATAAATTCGTAAAATTAATCAATTTATTATGCTCTACAATCACCGTCGTATATATTATATTATTATTTTTACCTGCTTTGTTGATTCGATTTATGAAGGACAGACATGTGCGCAATTGTGGTTACGGCTCAAACTTATTATATGTTTTAAACTTATAAGAGAATAAATATGCTCATATGTGCAGCTGCTACTAATATCGGACGATTTCATTTTATATAATACTCTGACTTTTGTCGTTGCGTTATACGTCTAGAATTCAAGTATTTGGTAAGATTGTGGATCAGATCCTTCAGTTGCACCTTATAGACCCTTGACTTGCCTGATATATACAATTATTTGGATTCAATAGTATATGATTTTCATTTTAACTTTAATGCCTTAACATTTTACAAGAACAAATCTATGGCATTCTGAAATCGACGCTCTGCTAGATCGCATATTGTCACAACATGAAATTCACAATAGGTGATAATTTTCTAAATTTTCAATTCTTTATGCCTTACATGATAGACTATATTTAGTTATAATAAAAATGCAATTTTTCCTTATTACTCTATTAACTGAAGTCTAATAGAATACTATATCCATAGGTATGGATCACATTTTTGGAAATAATTTTTTTTCTTTTTAACTGTTTTGCCTGTACCATCGAAAATATATACGTATATAGTATAAAACCTAATGCATTAAAATAAATTATAGTTATAAATACAATAATCCGATGAACAATAAATATTATTTAATTATTAATTATTAAATTTATTTGTATTTCATTGTTTTAATTTTTTTGGTTTATCTTGAATGTAGCATATAATTTTTATAAATAATAATTTTTTGTATAATGTCTATCAAAAATATTCTTTAATTACTTTATTAAGTCACAGCACTATATAATAAATTTTAATACATTAGCTACAAAACGAAAATATAATAACGTAATTCTTTACTACTACTAAATACTTAGCATTAATTATTTAAATAGTTGTTATATACTTCAATGTATTTAATTTTTTGTTGTACCAAAAATGCATAAAATAATGTAAACGGTATTAGATATATATATATATATATATATTTATATACTTGATTTAAAAAAAAAAAGAATCCTCCACCGTGACAATGTTTTTCACATTGCCGTGACCAGGATTCGAACCTGGGTTACTACGGCCACAACGTAGGGTCCTAACCACTAGACGATCACGGCTACTGGAGGCTTATGATTCACTGTGTTAAAAGTTTTTTTTCAGCTTTTGACTGGTTTGTTAAGTTTTTTCTATTTTTGTGCTCATAGAAATGGTTTTACTAATTATATGTACGACCATGTACGACCCATAAAAAACAGAAAAAAACCGAAAATTGTGGATTGTGCTTTAAATGCTAATACTCTGAAAGCATTAAAAAAATAATTGAGCTTATCAAAGACTTCTTGGTTCTGTTTTTATTTTGTATTTTTTTTTGCAAATATTTCTATTATTATTATTTTTTATTTTTAGAAATATTTTTATTTTATTGGTGTATTAATTTTAATTATTTTAAAGCTTGCAGCAATATAGCTTATCAGTGTTTATATACATAGTTTTGCCGTTTTTTTTTTGTGTTTAATGTTTTTTATAAAAAAACTTATTAAAATTAAAACAAATTAGTTGGCTCTTGATTTGTGTGAAACAATCAAAACAATTTTAATGAACAATAATTTGGGAATGTTTTATATTAAACATTAGATTTGATTAGACATTTGGTTAGATTTGATTTGCACTGATACAGCCAGTCCGCTTTTGAACTAATAAGCAAATTCCACTGTTAACTTTAATTTACCATTTAACAAATAAACTAGTGTCCCTAGTTTTCTTTTTCTAGTAAATAAGATTAAAAAATTTATGGGCAAAAAGTTTTAAAAAAAAAGTTGAAATTAAGACTTGCCACACGCCTCATTAAATTGAGATATTCTTGACTAGATGCCATTCCCCAACAACAAACTTAAGTAAGTTTATTAAAATTGTTTTCTACACACACTACATACTATGCTTGTTAAGTAACAGAGTTTTAGAGTGACAAAAATAATTTCAACAAATTATAAATTGATATAATGCCGAGTAGGTGTGATAAAACTTACTCTCTTATCATAAGATCGACCAGATCCATAGCAGATAAAAAACGTGTCAGTCAAATGCTTCCATTGAAGCGAAGCCTGCTCAACACTATTGTATCGGTGCTGACAGGTCACTGTGCAGTAAGAATACATGTTATTAGATTGGATCTACCCTAAAATAACATTTCACGTGGTTGCGAATCTGAGGAGTATTTCATGTTTAACATTCTTTGGTAATACCCATTTTTAGTCAATGGAAAATTAAAAATCTTTAGGGCACATTCTTTTACCGACCTGACAGAATTGCCATTCTGCAAAATTTGAAATTTAACTAATTATATAAACTTGTCAAGTTGGCTCAATTGAAAGTGGGAGTCATTTAAGATTGTCTGTACACTGACTACTGCATTCCCTTTGGTGGTTCTTCTAATCAGCATGTAAACAACTCTTACGCGCCATTTAATGAATTCAAGTACGGTTTATAGTGTGTAAGGTTGTCTCTCCAACCAAACCTAAACTAAGTAAGCCTTGCGTAGGAAACTGAAATATACTGGTAAGTATCACTATTTTTGTGTTACGTGAATATTCAACAATCATTGATTATTAGTCATATTACATTTTAATTAAATGTACTTTTAATACAAATTGAAAAAGTATTCATAATTATTATTATGTTGTAGCTATTTGAGCCAATGCATTTGAGCACTATTACTATTAATTAATTGCGCGGTATCTTCAAAACCCCTCTTTACACCTTGGTTGGATTATTGTTTATCACTTCATCAGACTAAGCAATAATTGACCTCAGATCTGCATACCTCCCCAAGGAGCCTGTAACCATTCTGAGATTCGATAACGCGGTGTTGGTAAGTCTGACAGTTTTCGTAAATAATTTCATGGCGCTATCCTTTATGTACTTTTTGATCAGATCAATCTTGAGGTGGCTGACGATGTCATTCATCCTAATGTACCATTGTATCTTGAAAAGTCTTCTCAGAGCCTGGTTTTGTGCAATTTCTAGCTGGCGAATAGTAGTGTTTGAGGCTTTGCTAAACACTATACATCCATATAAAAGTGACGGACGAATTATTTGGTTATATATCAGATTTCTGTTCTTAGCATTGAGATTTTCATTTTTGAATAGCGGTTGAAGGTGATGAAGAATTTTGGCACAGCTAATTCATTTCAGTTGAACATATCTTATTTATATATCCTTTGATCCGTAATTATTATTAAAACAGAAATTATTTATTATCAAAAAAAAACAAATTCTACCAATATGAAATAAAATTTTAAAATTTCGTTAATGGTTGCCCCACACGTCATTGCATATCGCATTACACATAATCCATGTCTAATTAAAATACGCAAATAAACCATAATTCATTTTGTCATTGGCTGCATTCAGCGGAGAATAAGCAATGATTTCAGCGCAGGAGGTAAAGCCAGTAACGAAGCACGTAAATGCATTGTTGGCTGCCAATTTAACGCAATGTAAGCTTTACTAAAGACGGCAGGCATGACAGCAAAAAAGAAGAAGAAGGAAAAAACACACAAATGAGAAGAAAGAAAAACCAGTGGCAACATCAACAAATACAACAGCAACAGTGGTAAGTGGAATATCAGTGGCACTTCATCTTGATTGGCATGCGCATTCAGCGCGTTGACATAATGATGGACAGACAACGCAAGCCCCAACGCAACATAGTTTACAGCCAATTTTGAAGAATGTACTCGTATATGGGGAATGGGACTCTGGCCTCTGTTGCTCACTAACCGCTATTCAATTAAATAATTGATCTGCAACTGTTCAGTGGATTTGGAAAAACATTTAAAATATTTGAAGTAATTACTTTTTTAATATCGATAATTATGGTTCATGTGTGTGTTTTAAGAGATGGGTTCCAAATTTTTAAATATGGAAATGCCCACTTAACATTAAGATTAATCAAGTATTTACAAATACTTGATTAGTGTTATAAGTATTACTTATCTGAAATGAAGTTATTTAGGGGTTTTAGATAAAATTGGATGAAAATTGCGTAAAAATTATACTCCGGGAAGTAATCAGAAACATATGAGCAATAGATATGCAATAGTATGGATAGGCGTGGCAATCTAAAGTTCTAACATTTATATTTACAATATTTTTATTGAGAAGACAATAAGTAAAGTGAATGCTATTGTGCAACTAAACTAATAATCTGTAAACCCCTCCCTTGAATGGGACATCATTTGTTGGATCTCTTAGCCTATGTGCGTATTATTCAAGATTTTCAGTCGACAGTAACATAAGAGCAAAATACTATATCGTTGTACTTTAATATACATTGTTCTTTTATGAGACTTCAATGCATGAATAGTAAGTTAGGAGTTAGGTAAGAGTACAACCAAGGTTATTTGCGGCATTTGAAAGAGTACCCATACCTTACAACTCATTTTTTAATGATTCCTTAATTACAAGTACAACCAAACATACCCGCTGCATTTTAACAGTATCCAAACTTTGGACTAATAATCTTAAGAAGTCCTTAAATACGTGTACAATTTATATTTGTTATATTAAATATATTAACTATATCTTCGAAATACATCTTGAGAAAGCTATTAAGTTCGTATACAAGCAAATACTTGAAGTAATATATATATTTTTCAACTAATTCTTTAGGAGACTCTTGTCAAACTGTGCTCTGATTAAATAGACTAAGACATCATATTCTTATACTTATCAAACTGAATGACATATAACAACGCATATATATAAAATTAATCAGAATTAAGTATAGATTCCTCAAATTAACTTTTTGAAGTAAAACGTCCAAATCAGTTATACTAGAGTTGAGGTTACCTCAAAAACTATTGGATGTATTACATCATATTAAATTTCGGAAATTCTGGAAATGTGTCTTCTAAGCTGTAAAACGTAATTATAGAATAGCTAGAATAATAATATATAAAGTTGGAGACGTGCTGTCATCATGTTTTTAGCAATGAAGATGTTAGACTGAATTTCAGTAGAAAAGAATATATAGTATTCAGATAACATATAGTGAAATCGCTTTTAGCTATATTTTTTTACTACTCATATGTGATGTCTTGTTGCTCAGTGGTCTTTCTGAATAAAATGGATTGTATTAATCCTATAGATGTAATGGAATTATTCTTTCTATTATTATCAGCTTTATTTGGTTATGTTTTAATCAGCAATACACTACAGTTTACGTGTTTCTATATTGAAATTATCTTAAAGGTGTGCAAGGTATCAAATTTCGTTTTGTCTTAAGTTAAGATGTTTGTTATATATTAAAGATGTTAGAGACCACATTAAGAATATATTTCTGCATTCACATTATATAACGAAACAATATTGTCAGGAAAGTAAACATGTATAGTTGACAGTTTTTCTTTTTGGATATATCTCTCTTTGGATATATATCTCTATCTGTACAATTATGTCAACGCATCTCCAACTTTATATGTTATTAGTTTAGTCATTCTTTAATTGTGTTTTGTTTATGAGATACGTTCCCAGAATTTCTGTCTATGTAGAGACAAATAATATTTTATATACATTCTAGACACATATTCCTACAACTATTAAATACTATGTTAATTACATGTTATCACATATAACACGAAAGGCGATTCTGGATGGACTATAATTTCTCAGAGCAAACACGAACTATATGTGATGCAATATGAGGGAGACTTAGTCAAAAAAATCAATTTTGGAAAACTCTTGGCAAGTTATCTGCTCTAAAAATCTTTTGTGGAAGATTGTATAGCAAGTTTGTAGTACATACGATTGTAGTACATATGATCATGATGATGAATACGTACTATAACTGAAAACAGAATTAATACTTCGATGTCAGTTTTTTTTACTTGGAATGTGAGTAACATACCCACCTACTAACTGAATTTATCAAATATAAGTTTTTGCCCAAAACTTTAATTTAGGTACATAAACTTGAAAACAAAATAAATGAATATGAAATTTAATAATTTTAGTGCTTTAATCCTTGTCTTCGCATTTAAGAAACCCTTCTTTAATACTTGTTTCAAAGTCTTTTTCTTTCTTCGTCAATTAGAACTTAAATTTCACCATTGAATGACGTTCAAAGCAAAAAATTTTTGGCAATTTTATAAAAATGCCTTTGGAGGGATACACAATTTCTTCCCAATCCACCAAATCTGACTTAAACGGAAATATGCTGGCCCGGCTTTTTGTTTATAATCCTTTGCCATTTGCTATTTGTGTATATTTTTTTAGGACATCGTCTGCCGTTGTTTCCGGATTTAATTTGGAATTTTCGGTGGTATTTGTTTTTGTTTATATGTTCATTTTTTTACGATTTTTTTTAATTTCTCAAAGTGGCTTATTCTTGCACATTCAAGTGAGGCTAATATTCAATTTCGGTGCTAGAAAAATCTTTTTAAAATGTCGTCTGCTCCGCTTACATGGACAGCAAATTCCTTTTACATTTAATTAATTGGTTTGAGTTAACTTGTAACCAGTCAAGCCTTAAATGAAGAAATTTGCCATAACGAAACAATTATGCTTTAAGAGCTTCTTTTTTTTTGATTTATTTGTTGGTCCTAGCCTAAGAATTTCTGAAATTTATGAAGTTTATTGAGTATGTTCGTTTAGTGTGAAATTTTACTTAAAAGATTTTGGTCATATAATTATGCGGCCATAAAACTATTTTAGACATTCCACATTCGGAGTCAGTCATTCGTTTGCGATTATTTACAGACATTCAGGCATGTTGCACAATGTTTACATGCTTAGTTCGCCTTCTGTCCGCCTCAGCTCATTTCTAATGGAAATCAATTTGCCATTAAAATTATAAAAAAATGCTAGCTAGCAGCACTTATTAAATATTTTTAACTTTTTTTCTATTCTTTTCTAATATCTGAAGACTAAATTAGACAGAAGAGTTAGGAAATTTAATAAATTATTTTCAAATAAGCTTTAATTTGTTTCATTTACTTTTCATTTGGTTTATGTTCTCCAACATCGATCTGAGGATGTAAGTTGCATTTTATTCCATTTTCATTCTGAGCTTCACTTCAAGATAGTGGAGTTAACCGCAAGCAATTAAGTATTAACGACGAATATTATATTTGAAGTTGTAAGCTACCTAAGCTTTTCTGTAGATAGTAAAATACTTTAATAGCCGAACTTCACTAGTTAGTTTAGTCTAAGTTCAACTATTGAAAGCATAAACGATGAAATTTAAGTGCATATTTTTCTATTACTTGCATATGACAAAATTTATTTTTTATTATTATATCTAATAAATCAATAAACATATCAAGGAGTTGCAGTGTACTGCATTCATGTCAGTTTTTAATTTTTACAACTAATTATATAGTTAAGATAAGGAATTCATTTAAGATATAAATATGCATAATCATTAGTGTGTATATTTATTGCTTATTGTCTATAAAATGTAATTATTAAAACTAAAAATATTACTAAATGTAATAAAATTTTATGCGGAAGTGTTCTTAAAAAATTTTAAATTTTTGTTGAAAGCAATTACAAAAAATCAACACTTTATATAATACTTTTCATACCGTTATATTATTATTATCTATATAATTATTAATGTTTTTGTTCATAATATTATAAATCAAGTTTAAATCTAATTTTATGTGCAATCATAAAGCAGTAGCGTAGCAAAGATTTTAATAGGAGGGAAATAAGTCGTATAAGATGCAGACTTTAGAAAATATGTTAATAAAGTGAGAAATAATATTGGAATAAAATCATATATATATCATATAGAACACTCATAACACAAAAATTAATAAAAATAAGTTTTTCTGATTTTCCAACTATAAAATTAAGTTTTTTAGGTAGAATGCTAAAAACTCAGCCAGAAACATAGACATTGGACAATTTACCCAATTGAAATATATTTGCGCCATTATATAATTCCGATAATATATTTATTTTTAATTAGTTAATTTATTAAATCAATACACGATTTAATTTTATAGTATTTTTCACTTTTTTAAACGTTTTCAATTGCATCTGTACGGGTCAGATTTTTGGTATTGTCTAATATGCCTATTCTAGTAACGCCTTTTAAAAAGTATTAATAATTGAATCAAATATCTTCCATTCATTCTTAGTGTGTATTTGGAAATAATTAACAATTATTTGAAATACTACTGAAAATATATGGCATTATGCTACTACCATATATAATGAGTCTTGCTGATTCTGATATAAGCATAAAATGGATAACAGGGAGAGTGATTGACAACATAACAGATAGTATGATATACATATAGACGTGAGAGAGATACAGAAGTGGAAAATAATGGAACTTAATAAAACGAATTGACTATAGGTGGGTCCCACCGAAACTGGTATAATTACGAGTAAAACAGGTAATATATAAAAAAGTATAACAAACAATATAACAGATAGTATAACAGATGAAATAATAAATATTATAATATATAGACGTGATAGACGAACGAAAAATATAAATTATAGATGTAGTGAACCACTTTAGCACAACGAGCGTACAAGATTCTATAACTATATCATCAGATCGGGAGAAAAGGAATATATTAATTATGAAATCACTAATCGAAGAAATCTAATCGGAAAGCAAGAAATTGTATGAAGATTATATATTTATTTTACAAATTCTTATAACCACTGCTCAAATGAAGAGACTTACACTATAGTTACACTATGATTCTGTAAGATTATTTAATATCTAGAAAAATTATTCAATGTTGTATCTTCTCAAGTTTCAACACAGCCAAGGTAACTTTTTTACTTGTTGGGTAATTTTGAAATACATTTTAAGCTTTATTATTTGAAGAAAATGCAACGAATGCAAGCGACAATCTTTAAGAAAAATGAATCAAATTTAATTTTAAGAATATTGCAAATCTAAGAAGTTTAACTAGCTTTTGGGTAGAAAGTGTCAAATTTAAACAAAATCTAATATAAGAAAAAAGAAAAAGAAAGTATGAAGGTATGACAATAATAAATGATGTGAGAGTTTTTAAAGATGTCTTGCTTAAAAAATTTGTTTCTTCTAAAAGAAAAATTAAATAACAAATTCGAAAAGAGCTTGAAGGAATCAGATAGGACTTAAAACTTTTAAATATTTTAATTTATCTATTTTCACATCTAGCTGCGGTACTCTTCAGTGTACCTAAGTCAATATTCATAGCGCATCTATTTCAATGCTCATCCAACTTTTCGATTATCGATTTGTCTTCACTCCCAAAAACAGACCTTCGTTTCTACAAACACTTTCTTATTTGAGCCAAATTTCTTTCCCTATCATATGGCATCTTTTCAAAGTTTGCAATTTCTGAAAAGTACGTTAGGTGAGAAAAAAACAATTAAAAGCATAATTCATTTAATTTAACTAATTTTTTTATTGACTTGTGGTAATTCTGGTTGATTTGAATAATTATTTTTTAGTTACTTTCTCCACTCAATTGACCTATAATTTCGGGTGAAATTGTATTTAATACCTTATGTTATCTTTAAAGTATCAGCTATGCTTCTCAACTTTACTTTACGACCCGTTGAAATAATTTTGTGAACTTTAATTATATTTTCCGAAATAACTTCTAATTATCAGTGATTTATGTGTTACGCAGTATCGGTTCTTGTACAAACTTACTTGAATTCAGCATATTATTCAATAGTAGTTGATTTCCTAGATACAGAGTTTTTCTAAATCAATCAACGCAGGATTGATTTTCCTTGTTTTGAAAATTAGCAATTTCGGTCACTAAAACCACTGTAATTTGTAAATTAATTACCAGAAATTCATAAATTTTTTATAGTATAGTTAGAAAGATAGCACTGCCTACTAGTCATATGGGACTGTCAATGGCGTCAGACCGTAGACAATTAACGTATAACATGACTTATTGGGTGATATAATATTTCTTTTTGAAAAGTATGTTCATACACGATTTCTAGATCAAGATAAATATAACATTTTTTTCAACTTTATACGCATTTGTAGACGCACAAGAATATTTTTAAACAAACAATGTGGCAACACCATATAGCTGATTTTTATTAAGCTCCAGCACTTTAAATTCTTTAGAGTAATTCACAAAAATAACGTTTATACTCCAAGAATACTTCCTCGATAATTCAATCAATTTTTAAAATATTTAGTGCCTACTATTAGTAGAATGCCTATAACAAAAAAAATTTATTGTACATACACATGTATACCTTATTATTCTTTTATTTAAATACATACACGCGAATTTATGCATTTGTACTATAACATTATAAAAGATATATACAATGAAAACATATTTTATATAAAATTTAAGACCATATTAAATTGCAGTTAAGTGGAAATCTTCCTTCCGCTGAAAACAAATGTATGCCGTAAACGCAGTGGTTCTAATGCTTTCGCTGATAGCTTCACAGATAGGTCTACAGATTTCTCAATTAAAAGAGCTGAACTCATATAATAGTTAACATTTTATAATCCTCATAAAATACTTAGAGAAACGATCATGTTCACCATTAAAATTATCATAAACGATACACAAATAAACATGTATCTGAGTGTAATATGTACTTTGAAAATTACATATCATGCGTTGAAATGCGCTACACTAACTTGGGTGGTATATTGAATAATATAGCATTAAGATAGATTAAGAATGTTTAAGTAACACTTTTTAGTATCGTACTATTGGAAAAAAATTCTTATAATCGTAAATTGTTTTAATTAAAATTTCTTAACTTCTTAACAAACTATGTACCTAATATATAATATATATACAATATAACCAATATAATGGCTAATTTTAAAATTCTCATCAACGTCATTTTAAATAATGGTATTAAATTGTATTAATACCATTATATTTAAATAGATATGAACCTTTAATATATTTCATATATATTAAATATATTTAATACATATTTAATATATTTTATATATATTTAATATACGTTTGCATGTAAATTATATTATATTAGATTAATTTACTTAGTTTACAAATAAATGAGGCATTGGAATATTATGACAGCCGTTACTTCGTACATAATATGAATCTAAATAGAATTGTTATATATAATAATTAACAGATAATGAGATTTGTGAAAAAATGATATATAAATATAAGATCTGTACATACATATATATATATAATTCTCACTTGATTTTATCTTTCTTATACTATATATTAGAACTAACAAAGTAATAGCACTATATTTTAATACACCATTCGGCAAACTTTACACTAACAGGCATATTTTTACTTAAATCTTTGTTGAATTGATTTTAAAAATAAAAAGAGATCATATCCGGAAATTCGAGCATACTTATTTCATAACGAGTCTTAGTAGTGCTAGCTATCTTGAGCAGGTTTTTCCACTAGCTAACTTCTAAAGATATCGAGATTTAAAGTTGTAAACTTTACGTTAGTTACGAAAACAAAAATTTAACACGTCACCTACTTGTATATACCATATTGTTGTTGTTGGTTTCTATATAAAAATTTTCAATTTAAAAGCAGGATATATCAAAAATTATGTTATATTGATGTTCAGTGTGTTGGAAAAGTTACTTAGAATAGCTCATTTTACTAAATTCTATTGTCGAAGGGCTTTTGCAAAAAACTGGAATTGTGCTATTTTTTCACCACTTTATAATAACATATTCGAAAGTTTGCTAAAAATAATTGAGTTTACTAAAATCTATTATCAAGTGGGCGCGAAATAGTATTATTTTTTGTACACTCTTTGATTAAGTACAAGTATTTTTTATTTACAATTTATAGTTAAAATATTGTTTTAAAATATTTTATTTCTTGTTATAGTACATTCACACGATCTTATTTAGGCACTTCCCCACTATATTAATGAGTGAACGTTCACATTATAATGAGCTCATTTATGCAGCTGATAGAGCTTTTATGAACTTCAACTAATAATGTGTCACACAAAAAAAATGAAAATATACTTGATACTTTAAATCATTTATATATATTTTATATATCAATCACATATTTAATTAATAAAACCAAAGATTTTATTAAGGACTTCTGCGAGTTAGGCTAAGTTACATTTTAAATGATGGAAATTCTATCTTGTGCCGATAATGTAGTGATGTTTCGATACGTGTTGATAAATGGCTAAATATCTGCAGTGCAAAAAATTCCAAGAATAGTCCCATTTGGTTTAGCATCAACTTAGTTTAACTCGCACACGTCCTAAATTTTTACTTTCTCAGTGCTTTTCTTTACAGCTCAGCTGTTGCTTATTTACATCTTACATACATAACATATATCAAATTTTGGTAAATTTTCCTTGTGGGACATTTATTTTTATTGAATGCTTTTGGTATTTTTCGACTTAAATGATCTGATTTATATAAAAGATTTTTGTATGGGTATAATGAAGTGTGATATTACTTTAACTTAATTAGTGTCAATTTAGTTGACACTACAATTGAGTTGACCGATAGTAGCTCCACGTTAGTGTTATACTATTTGTTAAAGACTCGTATTTCATATACGAGTATGCATGCATGCGTACGAGCTTATGATGGTTGGTTTGTGTGGCATTTGAAGGATACATTAACAAGTCGTAAAGGTGTACATAGCAGGCTCTCGTATCTTATTTGATGAAATTTATGCTTAATTAAAAATGACACAACAGAAAGCGCAAAAACGCATTGCAAGCTGCAGATAGTCGTAATGCGACAAAACCAATTTGATACGTAGATTAAGGAACTCTGTAAAGGTACATGAAGTAAGAAATCTTGCAGCAGAGCAGCAGCAGCAGCACAATTAATGCGTTTTTAAAACGCACACATTTGTTGCGATATAAATAAACTTAAACATTTCTGTGCCTATACAGATACAACAATATTTAGATGGAAGTACGTATGCAATTAAAATATTGAGACTCATTTTCTGAAACAAACATGCAACACGCATGCAACTACAAATATTGTACTACAGCACAGATAAAATGGGGCAAAGCAGAGTAACTGCATAGAAGTGTCTACACTTATCCATACCAAGAATTCAAGCTTGACTTTCTAGAAATTGGATGGATGGATTTGTGTCTGCACTTTTGAAAGGCATTGTATAGAAAAATGTTGCACATGCGCAAAATGCTTGTGCAATATCAAGTGTCTTAGCAATTTTTGTTGTTGCACACCCACAACCGGCCAAAAAGTGTTTTAAGCTGCGCTTAGAAGTTTTTTAGTTTATGATGTTGTTGGGTGCTTTTAATTTAAAGTATCTTAAGTTAATTTTGTAATAGTATTTTATATTTGAATGCCAAGCTGCCAGCAGCTGAACGGTGTTTAGTGCAGATACTTTTTTTGCACTCATTAGTCTCCCACAACGTGAATTGCGATAATCTCGAAGCGCGCACAAGCGCTTGTACTGCAAATGAATTGTTCGCAGATTTCGTTCGAACGATTAGCCTCGAACATTAAAGATTTTTTTCATTTAATTTTGCTTTTTTTGTTGTTTCGTGTCAACAGACTCTCCGGTTTTTGGTTAGGTTAATATGGGTAATATAGCTCGGAAAGGTATTTAAATTACGAACGCTATTTGGAAAATTAGTCTAATTGCACCAAGCTATGCAAATTTTAATTTGAAGTGCATAAAAAATTTGTAGATAATTTAAATAATTTGGAATTCTTTTTATAGATATTTCAGATAATTATATTAAATAAGAAAATTAAAATTTTTAAAATCGAATTAGCAATATTATTTAATAAAAAATAAAATTATAAGAAAATTAATTTGAAATGACATACCATAAATTTAAATGGAAGATATTATTTCATACCACATATTCTCAATATATATAGGTATATTAGGTATATTATACATTTAGCCATTTAGTTTATAGATTATATAAATTATTACATGACTGAAAGATATTACATGATTATTTAACATTATCTTACAAATCATGTCTGTCACTCCACACCGTATTCTGATAAGTTCAGAATCCTACACACAAGGGATTCTGACGAGTTTAACTCTATATTGAGATAATTTTGGATTACGCTTATGGTGATTTTATACATTGATAATTCAATATTTTGTTTTTCTCTTCATTATATTTAGTTTTGATTTGTTTTATATTTTTAAACAACTGTTTACTATATTTACATCTACTACACACTGGTAAGTATAGTGTGGATAATTTTTAAAGGTTAACAAATATAATGAGCAGACATTTTTATAAAATGTGAATCATAATCAGTGCTCAATTTGAATTACAATGTACATAATACTTGTTTCACATTTCCAAATTTTGACGGACCTATGAGACAACCCGAATTAACAGAGATTTATATTAGCCAATCTTCATATAATTGTTTTAAGTATTACCAAAATCTCAACATTACTCGCTATCGGAAACATTCATTGGTTTTATGAGTCTGTTTATAATTGTTGAACTGCAAGTACCAGGCTTAGAACCTTAAACCCTTTAAATTAGAAGCACTTATAATACCTTAAAAAAAACTAGTGTTTGAATTAATCAAGATGATCATTACGAAAGTAGGATAGCGGGTCTATCGTTCCATTTTAGTCTAGAGGAAGTAGTCATATTAGTCCGCGGACTAATAGATTTGAAATATGTTTCTGCCTTATTCTCTCGAATTCGACTTTAACCATCGGAACTCTTAAATCGAAATGTATGTTTTCAGTTCTGATATACCAGGGTGCACCAGTTATCATTCTTAAGATCTTTGCTTGAGCTCTTTGCAGGATTTCTACATTTAACGAACAGGCATTGCCATATAGCTGTAAGCCATACATCCAGATTGACTTAATGACTTAGATGTATAACAAGACTTTGTACTCTAAACATAAGGGAAACTGATGACCGATTCGCCAGCGAAGGCTTAAAGCTTTGAGCTTCATTTGAGTCCTTTTTATTTCAATATGCTTCCGCCAAATTAAGCGTTTGTCAAGGTGAATACCAATGTACGTCACTGATTCTGTTTGCAGAACTACTATTCCGTTGAGAGTGATAGTTGGTGATGAGGATCTGTTAAGAAAGAATATTATATGACGACATTTTTGCTCATTGACTGTGTCATAATTGATTTTAAAAATTTAAATTAGTGGTAACTTTTACTAATAGTTATCACATTACTGATAAGTGTAATCAAAAACAACTGTTTTCAAATTTATAAGAAAGTAACGATACTAGCTTTGGCTTTGCCGAAACTTAGATACATTTTACGAAGAATTTTTAATCTATTTTAAAAATTTATTCTCAATTGTTGAGTTTATATGACAATTATAGGATGTAGTGCTGCCAGTACTATATCCTATAGGATTTAGTGGTGCGATTTTTGTTCATCCGACAAATAATTATAGTCTGTATCCAAAAAGTTCTATATGTGCAAAGTTTTATTCGAATAACTCAAAAAGGGAAAATATTTAGGAAACAAACTGACAGACAGATAATCACACCAGGCTAAAGGAGCTTAAGGCGTCACCTTGATCAAGAATACCTTCTGCTCAAAAAGTATCCGTTGTTGTTTGTTAACTACTCCTTAAGTAATAGACCTTTTTCAAAAATTTTTTTGTTATGTTGGTACACCCTTTCTTGATATATGGTACAAATTTGAGCGCCTTCTGTCAATTACCTCAAGTGCATTTAGCGATTTTTATTATGGAAAATTGTTGTTGTACGCGATTTTTTGACCAAACACGGCACCACTGTCATCGCTCAGGCACCACATTCGCCAGATCTGGATCCGTGCGACTTTTTCCTGTTCCCGAAACTCAAATTGCCCCTTCTTGGTAAGCGTTTTGAGTCGATATAATCGGTAAAAGAGAATTCGCTGAAGGAACTAAAAGCCATACCTTCACGGGCCTCGGAAAAGTGTATGGAAGATTGGGTTAAGCGTTGGCGTATGTGTATCGTTTCAGAAGGAGCATATTTTGAAGGAGATAAAATAAATTTGGAATAAAATTTAAATTTGTGTGTTTTATTTACAAAATCCGAATATTTTTTGAGCAGAAGGTATATATTTTCCTTAAAAGATGTGCGATGTTTCCTTCAATGCGCTACAAAAAGCTTGAGAAACTTAACAAACTCGAGTGAAGTAAAGCTTTTGAGACAATTCATTAGGTATATTGGATGTACATATTACTTACTGTATACTTTTTATAATTAGTATATAATTTATTTATTCACCAGTTGCATCAACTTTCCTCAAATCTTTTTTTTATTGAGCAGCAACTCATTTGAATAGTGTCCTTTTGCTGTGTTCTCATCGCTGTACTCTATTAGATCCAACAACTTTTTGACGCATATTTATTTTGCGCACAAATGCAAATAGGCAAATAAAACTGCAATCAAATTAAAAAAAGAAAACTTAAAAGCATTAACAAAAAGGACATAAAAGTACAAAAAAGAAAAAATATTTTCATAGCACTGGACATTGGTCAAAGGCTCAATGGCAGCATAAAAAAGTATAGACTTTTTATTAGAAAACGTCAGTCAAAAGCCATGGCAATCGCAACAGAAACTGCAATAAAAAAGTTAAAAACAAAACTGAAAAGTTTAAATGCACATGTCCTTGCCCACATCCTGTACAACCCTGCAACCAATTGTAAAACAAATGAAAACGCATAAAAAGTTGGGTGCCAGCAAAGGAGCAGGAAAAATAGGAAAAAAGTCTAAATTGAAGTTGAAATGCGATTTCGACATGACCAGAACCGGTGCTGTGGTGATGATGCGCAACATTTTGCATTCTATGAAGGCGATACGAATCCTGACTGAAATGTTTTGCAATTTAAGTTTTTTTAAGTCTTCTTTTTTTCAAAGCTCAAATTTTTTTCACTTTTTCCGTTGCAAAAAAAGCCCAGTTTTGCGCTTGCAATTGCAGAAATGTTTGGGCAAAAAAAGAAAAACCACACAAACTGAATAAGGCAAGAAAGGCATCGTTGCTCTGATGATTAATCGAATTAGTTTTTCCTTTTGCTGTAACAGGATTTTTAGCCTGTATGCATGTCCTGCGCGTCCAACGCAGCACAACTGAAATTCATTTTGGTGCTGTGTTGCCCAACTTCAGAAATAGAAAAATATAAATATAAATTGAAGCGAAAAGGATTCTTACTTACTATGGGAACTGCAAATTGCATGGGCGGCTAAAATGCTTTTTTTCAATTTTCATTTTTTTTCCTTTGTCATTTTATGAATGGGCATGAAACGCAACAAAAATATCAACAAAGCTTAAAGAAACACCTACGTGCAATAGATTGAAAAGAGTTGGAAATATTGTTGCAATCCACACCGAACTATACACCCATACCCATTTATGTTATATAGAGGAGGTCTTTAAGGAGTAACGCAAGAGATTTTTTTTTCTTGATCTCTTATTTGATTTAAATTTTTAATTTTAGCAAATCGTACTTTATATTTTAATTTTTTAATTTTTTAATTTTAATTATTATGACATTAACTCCTTAGCTTGCAACTACTTTTTAATTCACTGGCCTAATATTGTGAAATAAGAATTTAATAAGTTGAGTTTACACTTGCATATATTATAATTATTTCTCTCCAAATTTTCTTCATCAATTAAGAACATCAACTTAAAAACAAAAAAAAAGAAAAAGCAAAATGTGAATTAAAACAATTGCTTAAAAAGTCCATTGCTGTTAATATCCTTCGCATAGTGATGTCCTGACACTTTTTCGTCATTATTCTAAGTGCACAAATTTTTGGCTGCCTTCATGGAAAATTGCAATTTCGAATTTTAAGCGAAGGCTGCAAATACAACTTGTATGTAAGCTAAGAAATTGAGGTTATCTATATATGGAACCACTTCTAGCAAGGCACAATATTGTAGTCGGCAAGTGCCAGCATCCATTTAGTTCAACTGCAAATTGCATACGCCCGTTCCTCTTTACTTAAAGCATGACAACAACCTTTCTTGTTTTTTTTCATTTTCTTAATCTTTTTCATTGCAGCATTTTTCTTTATTTTTCAACGTTATTTGTTTCTTTTTATCAGGACTTTTTGGCAAAGATTGATGAATTTTGATGATGTTTTCGGGCCAAAAATAAGAAAAATTTCCTTTGCTTACTGGGCGCTTTTTCTTTTGAATCCTTCAACCGTACTCACATTTCTTTGTAGTGCAATTCGTGTTGCATCCTTGAAATAACCTTAATCCATGCTCGGAAAATGGATGATGTTTATGCACAAATAGTGCACATAGTTTCTTCTAGCGATAGCTGCCGTTGTATTCCTGTTTGCGTGGCGAGGGTGCGTGGCTAAGTGGCTGCCTGGCTGCCATTCTGACAGCTTGAAGAGTTGGCCGTTTGGGTGGTGGTTGGATACGTGCACCTAAGTATGGCGAAACTGTGCTGGTAGGGCGTAAATTGCATGTACAGCGACAGCTGTCGTTCTTATATTCACATTATTCGTGCGTTTCCTCTATCAAGGATATTTAGGGGAGCATTTTAAAATGTTCCATAGAACTTAGTTTCCATTTTTATTTTTTTTTTGGGATTCCTTTTTATTTGTTTGCATTTTAGTGCAGTTTTTGTGGCGCATTTATTGTGAAAGGGGAGCCAAATAATGCGTTTTATTCACGCAAATATATTTGCAAGGACGAATATTAATTTGCTTACTTAGCAGCAAATTTATTATTTATTTATTTTTTCTTTTTTGTTCGTTTCTTATTATTATTAGTACTTTGTTGTATAAACAAGGACGTAGTTACAAGGATATGCTCTTATCTTATTATATAGGGCCAAAATAAAGTATAGGTAAAGCTATTACAGAGCTTTCTTTCTATTTTTTGTATGGTGCGAAACAAAAATATTTATAAAAATTAAATTTCTTGAAGGAAATAACTTCGCTATAAATTAATTTGCAATTTTTTTTTTGATTTCAAGCATACTAATCTTGTTACCAGGTAAAATATTAAATTAATGTATTTAATAGTAGATTAATACATAGATTTAGGTTTCTTTCTTATGTAATATGTGTATTTGTGTTTCTAATAATTTCTAATAATAATGAGTTAAACCACTAAATTACCATTAAACTAGTAAAATAAGCACCTTTTATATGTACACAATATTAAAACAGTAAGGATTAATCATATAAAAAGAAATATTATGTACAAATAAAGAATGTTCTTGCTGAATATGATTTTGAGCATATGTGGACCGTAACTATCTGTTAAGATATACACCAATATAGATTTTGACGCTGTAACTCGATCGTGATTTGTAGTCTTTACTCAGAATTACTTCTTTGAGAATGATGTACACATATTCTCATTCCAATTGTGACCCTTAATAACTTCTTGCAACAAAATCGAAGTTACTATTACATTAATTTAACCAGTTATGTATGATTACCTTAGTGAGGTTCTACTCTTTATGAGGGTTTGTGCTCTTTATTCAGACTTATTTCTTTAGAAAGATTACTTTAGGTTTATAGATAGTGTGATCCTATTGATCCTTGAGTTAGGATATCATCTTACTCCTTATCATTGTTTATTTTGACAAATGCCTTCAATCTAAACACGTCAACTGAGTATCTGTGTTCGATGCTATAAAATCGAAATGGTATTAGGGATGCTTTCACTTGTTCATAAAGGAATCTGGACAATAAAAACGAACCCTTCTAGCATATTTTTTTTGATCTTAAATATAACAATATATGCACATCAATACTCTGACTGCTCTGTATATGGCTTAGACATCGTAAAATCTATTTGTAAGATGCTTTCACCTTAAAAAGATATAAGATGCTCTACATTAAACAGTATCTTTGTAAGTTGATTCAAAATCTAAATGATATTTGAAGTGGTTTAACATATTTCCAGAGATATCTAAATAATAACAGCGTACAATTGTCTTATTTTTCCTTCAAACGAATTTTTTCAAGATCTTAGAGTAATAAAATCAAGGTCTTGTCATAATTCTAGTTATTTAGTTTCCTAATTAATCATTACAATATATGCACATCAATTCTCGATATATTCTTTATACCTCGTAGGATATAAGTGTAAGATGGTATCGCCTGGCGAATAGAGAATATGCTTTACATTATTTAATACCTTTGTTAGATACTTTTAGATCTAAATTATATTCGAGATACTTTAACTTGTTCATAGAGAAATCTGAATAATAACAGAGAAATTACAAATGGTGGTTAACTTAAATAGTTAAATTATTTTTCATTTCAGCATATTCTTTCGAGATACCACATAAACGGTATATTCCTTAGAATCCGTGGAATATAAACATAAGATGTTTTTATCTGATGTAAAGAGAGGATGCAATATCACGCAGTATCTTGTTAGATGCTCTAATATCGAAACGCCATTTGAGTTGCTCTTTCGTTGTGGTTATAGTTATTTGGCTCATTAACTCAACCTCCTAGACCACCTAAAAGTAAGATGATTACATCTAAAGAAGAGAAGAAAAATTTGGTTGATTTTTTGGTTCCTTAATTAGCCCTCTGGAAACTAAATGTAAGATACTTTCATCTGAAGAACAGAAAAGATACTCTATATTTGTTTTTATTTCCCTTCAATCACAGGTGTAGTGAATTGATGAACATCAAATTTCGAGCTTGCCAATATGGCAGAATGAAATTTACTATCAAAAGTAGATAGATTTAATTAAATAGGCTAGCGCATCATTATACTCCAATCAGTACAATATTATTCCTAAGCATTTATTACAATTTAAAAAATCATTCGGTCAGGTACCATTTTCCTAGTGAATTCTTAATAACGCAGCATTACATTGACTTAGACTTAAGTATCTTTGTTTAGAACTCTAAATTACTAAAGTTCAAGACATATGTGCAGTCAAAACACTGCATAGTAACAAAAATAAGAAAAGATTAATACGACTTTGCTGCGTAATCTGCATACAATTAATCGCATATATGAGAGTTACAGCAAGCAGCAGTTGCAACATATCCACTTTGACTTAATGAGAAGCGTTAATGAACACGACACAGATTCAAGGTGGTCAACAACGGTCGCAGGTGGGCACAAGTTGGATAAAAACACGCCAGAAAGGACGAATTCACTTTATTGCATATGGAAAGTTAGCTTCACCAAACACCATGAAAATGACACTCAATGTAGGCATGTGCAACAGCAACTTTAACAACAACAACGACGACGACGACAACAACTACAACAACATCAGCAGCAGTGAATGTTGCACATTTAATGAATGATAAATTCTTACGAATTTTTGTGCGAATGATGTTGTTTGATTTGTGATTTCACAGAAATGCAACTGAAGACGCGCAAAGTGCAACATTAACTCAAAGGAAAATAGTGAAAAGAGTTTATTTATATGAATAAATATATAAAATGTATTTAGTATATATATTTATTTTTTTTAATTTTGTTATAAGTTACTTGCATCTTATGGCAGTTGCTATGCTCGCACTCGTTTAACTGGAAAATGCATATGCAGCGCGTTAGGAAGCCACATGCATCACATAAGAAAAAAAAAAATATGTAAATTTATTCTTATTGAATTTATGAACAACTTAATTACGATCGTCCAATTAAATTGCGAAATGCAATTAATCAAAAATCGTATGAAATTTCTACAGGAAAACTGCTAACATCAGCAAGAATATGAGCGGCAACAATTGCTGTTGCTTACAGTTTACACGTCGTTAGTGCAATCGGAACAGAAATGTGCAACGGTTCTTACGCAGGTGTTTGCAACATGCAACATATTTGCCATAAATTTAATTTTATATTTTTTATTAACATTTTTTTCACTCACGCTTGAATTATTTAATAATGTTAATGATTTTTTAAGTTTTGCTTTTTAATTGAGTATTGAGCATTGAGCATTGAGCTTTTGCATATTTCAATTACTTACAGATTTTTCTGTACACCGAAGTTAAATTAGTTTTCTACTTGTACGTGCAATTGATACTAGAAGAAAAGCATTTCTATTAATGAAAATAATTTTCTTTCCCTATCTGAACACTTCAAGTTCCCAGCACTCATAATTACAAGCCTGTGTGCTCTCCGTGTTTGTACGCTTTTAGTTTGCGTTGCTGAGCCACTTATTAGCATAATTTTATTTATAATTATTGAGAAATTATTCCGGACCCGTGGTATTTAGACTTCATCTGGCATTATATTTATTTCCGCACCGATGCAATTATTAATTATTAACTGCAGACCTTAGCTTGCAGAGCTAAAATTGTTGCTTCAGTTTTTAAAAAACTTGTTGCCTGTCAGTTTTTATTGCCTTTGAAATGATTTCATATGCGCATTTGCCGCTTTCATGTCTTCTGCCTCTGACAGGTATTTCACGCATGTTTAAATCATATGCGCACATACAACGTTTACGTGATTGCGTATGCGTTACAAAAGCAACAACTTACAGTGAACTCCTTCATAAAGTAATGATATTATGATAAGCTCATTCAAAGCTTTATAACATTTCTCAAGGTCTCCAATACTGCAAATACCCACCAGTATTCAGATATTAAACTCTATTATAAATTATCAATTCCTTTGTCCGCTATGGCAGCTAAACTGGACTTCAAACTCAGTTATAATTATAGTTAAAATTACACATATACTGGTTAATGAATCCCCCAAATGCCCATCTCAATGAAAAGTAACTAGGCAACATGTCCAGTCGACTAAAATGAGTTCTCATAAATTAGAAAAGTCGTCTAAAGAAATGCTATGACAATTCCCCATAGGTACGTCTACCTAAACATTTTAAGCAAAAATTATTTTGTGAGAAGATTCATTAACTTTAAGAAACTACAAAAAGAAAAAAAACGTGTGCATGTAACCCCAATAAGTACGACTTTGAGGGTGCGTAAACGAGCACATCCATTAAAATAACAAATGTCGGCTGTAAAAAGAACAAGAGATAATATACCCACATAACGACACAAAATGAAAAATCATATTTTAATAAGATAAATAAATATTAAGGAACCATCAAGAAGATGAAAATACCGCAAGCAAACTTAACAAGTCTGACTTTAAGCGTCCTGAGTCAAAGCCTTAAAAATCTGACAAATATTAAATTTAAAAAATTTTAGGAAAGACAAGAAAACGAGGACAACAGCAAGCAATCTAAGTGGGCATGGTTTTAAGAGATGTACATTTACTACATCTAGAAAATATGACAAAACAACATAGAAGATTCTGGTGCCTTAGGACTTGGAGACTCAATTTCTAATAGGTATTATAGCTTGGCGAAAAACACAGACAGAAAGAGAGAAAAGATGTAAGATAGAGAGAGGGAAAAATAAAATTAAAAAAGAGAGTGAAAGACGGGGTCAGACAGGGAGAAAGAAAAGGAAAGAGAGAGAAGGAATGAAGAAGGAAAGAGAGAGAAGGAAAGAGAGACAAGGAAAGAGAGAGAAAGAAAGAGAGAGAAGGAAAAAAGAAGGAGAGAGATAAAAGCAAACCCATGTTCAACGAACTTTATGTATCGGTACACGTTTTCGCCAGTTTCTTTAATTGGGTGCTACCAGTAATAGTCATTCCATATTATTTATTTGCTGACTTGATATGTCTGAACTCACAAAAATTATCCAAGTAAAACTAAATTCCATTAAATATACTAATTATTGAGGGGATTACAGACATAGTTTCAGATATGTCAGTTTAATATTTTTTCATAATAATATTAACAATATTAATGTAGAATAATACTAATATTGCTTAAAGCAAGATTTGACTGTACTTCATTTTCCCATATAGAATGTATTATTTAATGCCCAATATCTTATATCATTTTACCCCTATTATTTTTTATTAAATGTTAGTTTCATAAGTGCGAAAAACTACAATTAATTAAATCATTACGCAGATAGTACGAGTAGTTATTATCACTTTAAAGACATTTGTTCTATTAATTCAACAGATTCAGATAACCCGCTGTTCCCCAGCAAATCAAAATTGAAATTAATTCAGTAGAATCTCCTCGTTTTTTTACGCACAATTAAATAGTTTAAATTTTTTTTTAATCTACACATTTCTATAATTGTTGTAAATGGAGAAAAAAATTTAAAATACTTAGAAGTAGGATTATATTTAACGCATTTTGTAAAGAAATTTATTAAAGGTAATTTAGAGATAGATATATTAACTTAAAGAAAGATGTAAAGATAATTTGATTTCAGATATGAAATCAGTGAAAGTATTAAGCTTCCAGAATATGGAAATATAGTTCCAGAATATAATTACTTGATCATAGCAAAATATCAATTCCAATAATAGCAATAAGTTACTCTTTAGGGATTACGTGAATCACTTGTCTGGAATGTTCGATAACTAATATAATACTCGGAGTTTCTTTTGATCTAGAAGGAAGTAAACCTGCATAAACGTGGCGAAATTAAATTTGAAAAAAGAATTGTTGTCAAATTATATTGCACCTAATATAATTTTGATACTTAGTTAGATAAATACTTGGAATCGAGAAGTTTAAGTTTATATAAACTAAGAGAATTGAAAAATACGTTATCGCATAAGTAATAATAATATATAATTAAACATAACACTTTATACTCAAGATGAAAGGGCTTAAAGTTGATTATGAGCATATTTTGCAAAAAAAAAGTATTCTATACAGGGTGATCAAATATAAGCAGTATATTTTCAAGTTTTCGCTCAAGAAATGGATCATGTCACAAGATGTATGACATGTTGAATTATTTTATTGAAGTCACATATCAACCAAATCAAAATCATTTATTTCATGACACAAAATATTAATAATCATGACTCTCGAGCATTCTCTATTGATTGCACTAAAAGTGGCATTTTCATTCATTTTCAAAAAATGTGACCTATTTAAACTTATTGACTAAAAACTACACTAAATTGTAAATTCTTATGTATGTAAACGTGTTTCATGAATACCAAGTTGACTATTTTCACATTAAATATAAAAAAGATAATTATTTAATAACCAATGGGCTTTAAGTCCAAATTACTCTAAGTTCAATGGATCAATGGATACCTGAAATTGGCGGTATAACCTTACCTAAACTTCCGCAAAATCCAATTTGCAAAATTCTGATACAATAAATGTTCATTTGGTCAAAATTGTTGGGTCAACCGAATTTTATATGCTTCTAAGTGGAAATCATTATTAAGACCATACCATATAGTGCCATCTTAAAGATGTTGAAATTGACGTTTAATTGATTATTCTTGATTTTTATTTAGTTTAGTTCATAGCTTCGTACTTAGTATTTTCCAAACTACGGATCTTTACGAATGTTAAGGTTAAATTAAGTACCAATAATAATAAAAAGCAAAACTTTCATTTGAAGTTACCAGTGGGAAGTGAACTACTCTAACCGTTGTTTCCATCAAAACACTATACTGTATCTTTTTTAAACCATTAAGCTTTTCAGATACAATTAAGGCGATCCAATAAGAGTACCGTCTCACTATATTATGTAAATTGATATTAACTATGTATATTATCATAAAGCTTGCCAAATATAGTTTGAATTGATAGATTAATTACATTATAATTATTAATATTTTCCGTACACTGTGTAACTACTTCTCTTTATTATTGTAATTTACCAAGTACTGAATACATTCACATATCGTTGAGATTGGTATAAATAATATTAGACGGCATTCTACAAAAAATATATTTATATGTAACACTAAATTGATCACCCTGCACAGATATATGTATGTTAATGATTCATATCTGGAAATAATTAAATTGTTAAAAAAACTACATTTTTTAATATGTGTAATTTATCTCTGAGAATACAATTTAAAAATAAATAAATAAAAAATGTAATAACACGGAATAATAGAAAAATTATTAAATGTCAAATAAGTGTTAAGAAAGTTTTAAATGACTTTTCCCTTTCACACGTATTTATATGTGGAAATACCCATACAAACATTTTTTGCTGATAAACAAGTTTTTTATTATTCGCTTTTTATCTTCAAGTTGTTTTCTTCAGCTTTCTGACTTTTTTTTTATTCATAAGAGCAAAAATAATAAATACTTTTAATGATTGAAATATTTTAATATAGTTTTTTATGCAAAATATTTATTTTTATATTTTTTATGAATTATTAAAAAAGCATTACTTTTACTCAAATTAAGCTTTTGACACTCACACCGCAAGAGCTGCGGTGTCCGAGTGGTTAAGGAGATGGACTTGAAATCCATTGGGCTCTGCCCGCACAGGTTCGAATCCTGTCCGCAGCGGAATTTTTTTTGTTTATTCTTAATTTTTATTTTTTTTATTTAATTTTTTCAAATGTATATATTAATTTATTTATATTGTGCGTAGTATTAAATTTATCAAATATATCAAATTTGGCAGGGTGCGAGTTCGATTCTTAATACTTGCAGTCTCAAAAAATTATTTTCGAATAATAATTAATTGTTTTAATAACAAAATATTTTTAATATTAATTTGGTTTTTTACGGGCTAATTAGTCAATAGTTAAATAATAAATTTTTTAAAAAAATTTTATTTGTTTTTAAAACATTTTTCTTTAAATTTTAATTAGCTCGTAAAAAAACAAAATTCATATTTACGATAAATTAAATACAAGAATTATTTCCAAGAGAACTGATGATGGGTATTTGGCAATACTGGAAACACCTGTATGATCAGCCAAAAATTTAATTAATTAAAATAAAATAAAAATGAATTTTTGCTATTGAAGTTCACTACTTTTCGAAAACTTCTTTACTTGTTTTTAATATAATAAAAAAATTGAAGAAAAATATATAATATAAATATATAAAATATAAAAAAAAAAGATATCTAATATTTAATCAACATGTAATATAATAAGAATATAAAAACTGTAAAATAAAATTTTATTTATAATAAAAAAATTTATTAAAAAATTTTATAATGAAAACTAAGTAAATAAAAATATTGAAAATAATATATAATAAAAAATATATAATATAAAAAAAAAAAATTCGTACAAAATTGAAATAAAAAAACAAGAAGACAATAGTATAACAATAAAGGAAATAATAAAAAAAATTTTAAAGAAAAAAAAAATTATTATTGAAATAAAATATCTTCCCATATTTACATATTTTTATAAATCCCTATATTTTTTCAACAGAATTTTTAGTGAAGCATAATATATTTATTTATTAGTATTTATTACATCAATAATATTAAATTACTAAAGCGATAAGCCAAATTAATAATTGTGTGCAGTTATTGATAAGAATAGTTTTAGAATAAAATTATATTGAGTGCGAATGAAAGCAGTTGGGCTTTGTCAAATAAACGAATAAAACCTATAATTTATACTAACACCACAAAATCTAAAAGGGAACTCAAAAAACCAAAGTCACGTTGAATAAATTTATAAGGTAGGCAACATTTTCTATTTCTTAAGTATATAATTAAGACAATAGTAATAAGGCAATGGGGCAATAGGAACCCCATGTTAACAAGCGATACTGGTATACTGGTATATCTGCTTACTTAAGGTTCAATGCATTCTATTTTAGTTCTAGTTTAATCTATATGCGCTTCTAAGATTCATTTCTCCAGATTTACATCATTATTTCAGGGCAGACGTGATCTGATCTTCGTCTACTTAACATCAAGTCTGCGAGGAAGGGTTTTCAATGCAGTTTTCTCTTTACTTTTACAAGCTTAATAACCCATTCGCCATTTTTTACTGAACTTTAGTTTTATGACTTTATATGTTTCAAGATATATAGCGTACAGTTCGTAGCTGCATCATCATCGAAATCGCTTTTCTTGATATAGAAGATTCAACAATTCATAGTCACAGTGATTTTAGTCTTGGACTTATCGGTGAGTATTGGTAGAACTATTGTTTTCTGCAACAATGAATTGGAAATTGAATAGCTGTAATGCACTGAACTTATTTAAGACTTACACCAATAGTTTTGTAGCCGCACATTGGTTAATATTTATTTGAATATTAAATTTTCTGCCACTAGCTTACCCTAATAAGCAGAGTTGCTTATTAGGGTAAGTTCAGTAGATAATTGGAATATAAAACACTTTCTCGATCGACAAATTTACGCTCCATACCTCGCTCATCCTATCCGCGTTTCTGTGCGACGTAGAAGCATAGATGCTATTACAAAATGATAAAACTGCTTTGGAAATTTTTGAGAAAAAGTACTTAAAATCATTTTTAGTCCTCTATGACTGGGATATGGAGATTTTTCCTAAGCCGAAAAGGGTCTGTTATTTTTATTATGATAAAATCTGCTATAGAGAATTAAAATTAAAAATAAAAGATGAATTTAAGATGAAAGTACATAAAAACGATCTTTACTTATTTAAGAAAAAAATATCATAAAATAATTCTTTTTAAACAACAGCAAACAAAGAATAATTTGATACATTTAATAGTAAATCTATTCGCATATTTAATTATTTCAAACAATCGTTAAGACTCTTAGTTAAAGCACAAAGGAATCATTTCATGTCATCTATCAAAATTGAAGTACTTTGATAGAAACGTAACGATAATCTTTATCTATGCATACATTTTTAACTAATTGCATGCACAACAAACCAACATGCAAATCTCATACAGCCAGCCACCCAAAATTTCATGCCTGGTCAGTTCAGAACCAATCAACTAAAATACACCTCGCACCAGTTCAGCGTCAAAGAAATAAGCTGTGCACATGTGAAGGTAATGCGTTCCAAACAACGACGACTTCAACGCCGCCTAGGTAGGTACAAAGACAGCGCATCAATGTTGCCAATACTTTTTGTATGCACACATATTGACATTAGAAAGAGATAGACAATAACACCCATATGAGGCCTACTTGCTGCATCCATTCGTACATAGACCGTTAACTTATCTGTATATATCCGAAATATTGTGCATGTAACACAAAAGTCCGTTCAACATGATGCGAGCTATACAACACAAACACACGTATCCCCGATAAGCACCTATCCGGGTGTGTGCATGTGTACCCAACTAAAGCATAGTTCAAAAATAGTCCTTGGCAGCGAACACTCGTACATGTGCGAGGAAGTGTGTTGTGTAGAAGCGAGATGGTTGCTCGAGAAAGCATGTGTTAATTAACAAAAAGGACATGAAGTGCATAAAGGATAGTTTGGGTGATTTTGAATTGCGTCTGTTGGTGTTTGGATATCTGTTTGCTTAGTTTGGAGGAATGGGTAAAATCGAATCGATGCAATCAGAAGAAAGGTAAACTTGCCATGAAAGTAGATAACGAAGGTTTATAAAGTAAAAAAAAAAAATTTATTGAACTTTTGTCGGAAGTTTTCTGAAGCAAAGATTTTTCGATAAATGGAAATGAAAATTTGAAACTATTTTTGAAAACAAATATGAAGGTGATATAATTTGCATCAATATTATTAAATAGTATAATATGAGAATTGGTAATAGGCATCTGATAATATATATAAGACGAATTTCATAGTTCGAAGGTATTATCGTTTATATTTATATATAGTAACTTATTTAATAGTAAAACTAAATAAATGCTCTCATATTACAACTTTTGTTTATAGGAAACACAATGAGATTGTGGGTCACAGATAGAAAGAAAACGAGTTGAAAGGGAAAATGATAGACAAATTGATAGAATAAGCTATGGGAAGAGAAAAAGATAAGATTATATTGAAAATGAACTTAGACATACGGAAGAAGAGAGACAAATTGATTAAATAAGCCATGGAATAAATTTTAAATAAAAAAAGGAATCAAAACTGAAAATCAGAAACTAAGTACAGAGAGATAGAAAAAATTTGGGAAAAAAATGAGAGACAAATTGATCCAATAAGCCCTGAGAAGAGAAAGATATAGGAGTAAATAAAGAAAATCATGAAGGACTAGAACAAAAAAGTATAAGTCGAAAGAGATTTAAATGTAGAAATATTTATAAATCATATATATAGATGATACATAAATTGTAAAAAGATTATTATACAAATTGTATAATTGTAATTACAGAGAGAGCAGAACATAGAAGAATATAGAAGTAGAAATAACAATAGAAAAAAGAAGAGAAATGTAAGTGAGACCAGTCCAGTAATCAGAGCATAATTTTCAGGGGCCTTTCAGATAGCTTCACTGATTTAAACAATTGTTTTTTTATTTTGTTAAGCAGTTATGAAGCATTATTGTTGTATAAATAAGTCATTCGATCCATTTTGATGTTCGATCTGATACATGTCGGATGTTTTACAAAAAAAGTTAAGTACCAAGAGGAGTAGAAAAAAGAAAACCCAAAGTGAGAAGATATTGCTAAAAGGGACATAACGGAAGAACGAGAAATAATGGAATGAAATGGAAATAAAAAAATATGAAGATGGAAATCCATACACAGAAATGTTATGACAACAGGGAAGTGCTGAAAATAAAATAGGAAAGAAACGAATATATGACGATATGAAATTGAAAAGAAGAGAGACAACATCAAGTACAGTCAGATTTAAAGTGATCATTAAAATTTAATGGATTATATGCGTTTATAAATTTCATACTCTTAGGATAAACCACGTATAAACATCAAAACGGCATCCTGCACTTGAAATATCAAATTATACTTATCACTTAGAGTTTCAAACGCTATATAAAGAGAGAGAGAGAGAGAGAGAGAGAGAGAGAGAGAGAGTATAAGAGAGAGTTTATGAAAAAATATATAAACTCAAATTTATTGTTTTTAATGAAAATTAAAAAATTAAGAATGAAATTGAAATTGATCAAACTGATAAGGATTTGTGTGCCTTGTACCGTTTGTGAAAACAGTGTTACTTAGAAATAGTATAAGAATTTGTACCTGTTCGGTGTGAAGATGTAAAGTCTTGTATGGATATGTAAACATATCCACACAAAAAAATGTACTAAATTGAAGTAAAAGTAGGAAACTGACAATTGTGATATGACTCTCAATATAATAGAGAGCGAATAAAGGAAACGTAAAATTGCTATGATCACTCGTCATATGACTGTCTGTATAAAATAGCCCTGCGAATAATAAGAATAATTTTATTTGTGTTACTACATATATAAAAGAGCTTGTATTTTACTTCAAAATATATATTAATAAGATATAGATATACATCAGTTCATTGATATCTGTACATCATTTATATATTATTTAAAAATATATAAGAGTATATGTAAATCCTATTTATGTTGCCAGCATTTCTATCTGTTTTAACTAACATGTGAAGTTAAAAAATAATACGAATTTTTTGTTGTAAATACGTATGTATTTATTTGTTTATATATTGTGTCTTTTTTTTGTTTTACACTTTCAACCCGACAACTTTAATCCATTTTCACTAAAACAGAACAACAATAACAACACTAATAGAAAATCTCATCAGAAAAATAATAATAACAAAAAAATGAATAAATAAATAAAATAAAAGAAATCATAAATATACGCTCCGAAAAGGCTTCTTTTTCGTTAACAAGCTTAAAGCCTCATTTATGCAGTTGTGTCCATTTATACGCCCACATACGCCCAATTCGGTACCACAAATTTTAGTGAAATATTTACGCTCCCACAGCGCACACAATACAAAGCACACTGAACACTGAACACAGCACTGAGTACTCAGTACACCACATGCCGCATGCCGCATCCCGCATACATAGGACGTAGCGCACAGCTCACATAATCCTTTACGCAAGCACACAAAAAAATTGCCTTTTCTGGCCTTACTTGACGTGCTTCGTTTACTGTTAGTTCATTCCCGTTGTCGTTGTAGCCATTCATTGTGCCTTTGTTGTTGTTGTTATTATTATTTTATGCTATAGCTATAGCTATATGCCAGCTTGAATATCCTTCATCAATATCCTTTTTTGTATACAATCCACACGCAATCTCATACCAATACCATTTCAGCCCATTTCAATTTGTGCAAATATGTGCGAATATGCAACTGCACTGTTTACTACCGAAACTACAGCTCACGTTCACCCAGCATAGAATAACAGCAACAACAACAGCAATAGCAACAACAACAGCAATAGCAACAATAAGAGTAACAGCAGCAATAACAACAACAACAACAACAACAACGACAAAGACCAAAATCCATAAAACTAACCAAAAGAACCCACTCAAAACCCACTCAACCCAGCGCTGCCATCAATAATACCAAAAAATTTTTAAGTTTACAAAGGTCGACTGCGTTTTTTGGACAAAAACACTTTTAACATTCGTCCGACGTTGCGTTTCGTGAACTCATCCTGCTAGCCACGCGCACATAAACAGCCCAACTCTTCTCATATAAAACGTGGTGCAGCAATCAACATGCCACCGTTTGTGTTCGTCTGCCTGGTGTATTGAATATGGTATCAGTGCCTTCATTGTTACCGAAACCAAAGACCTGGCCGAGCATACGTACACTACGTACTGCATCATCATACCAGCGGCACTTAATAGCCGCATGTGCAACCAATACTAAACTACGCCTTTTGTTGCGTGGGTGTCGTAGGCGTGGCTATTTAAATTGCGTACATACTGCGCGTAGGGTATTTTGCCAACTACTTGTAGGGGCATTTTGAACTTCATAAGCAAATTTTTCTTTAATCTTTGAGCTTTGCTGGACATCTGTGCAGCAGTAGTTTTACAAAGCTTTTTCCCTCATACCAACGCCAGTATTTAACAGTGTACGTGCACTGCCTGCCTGCACGTGCTTACATTGTCTGCAATTCGCAAAGAGCAATTTTATACTTTACTGGAAAAGCTTTTATTCCCACATTGCTCTTAGTTCACGATATAATATTGCACTGAGTATCCTCTAAGATAACATTTGTGCAGTATGTATAGTAACAGTGCTATTATCCATTTACATCAGTGTTAACACAATGTACACTGTACACTGTTAACTGTTAACTGTACAGTGACTGTTATAATGAACTGTTACAGATTTTTAGTTGTGCGTTTGCATTATAATGCACTTTTTAAAATTTAGTTATTTAATAGTTACATCAAAGCTTTATCTAACATTTTGCCGGTTTTCTATTTTACAGAAATGTGAGACAATAAATGCCGACGGTAAAATAGCATACAAACTACCGTCGGCAATGTTAGATCTTAACTGTGTAAAAATTCATATTAGTTAATATAGAACTTTTCTGATTTATTATTTTAATAACCAAATTTTATTTTTATTATTTTTGTACGGGTTAATTGTTTAATTCTTTGTACCATTTTTTAAATTATTTTTAAAAAATATATATTATTGTCATTAATGTTTCGACTGTAGTCTATAATCAACTTCAGGGTACCCTGAATATTTTTTATCGCATATATATTTTTTAAAAATAATTTAAAAGATTGTTTTTTTTATAATAGGCCAATTTAAAAACAATTAAATCAGTTAATTAAAACAATAAAATAATTGCAATTTTTTCATTGTTCAATTAAATAATTTTAATCGGTACAAAAATACACATATTAAATTTTTCTTTTATGACTACTTTTATGATTACGATTAAATTTAAACTTAAACTACTTATTAGGTTATATAGAATTATTAACTGTTAAATGTAGAGTCTAGCTTATGCCACATATTTAAGAGCATGTTAATTATATTAATTATAATAATCAATATTTAGTATCCCTCAGAGAGCTTCTTATGGCAGTTCATTATTTGATATAGAACTTAATACAGATTGATTTTAAAAAATGGAAATGGTAAAAAAAACAACAAATTTATATAAAACAAAAGCTTTAGTTATTACAGCTTTATATTTTATTATTTAGTTCAAAACTTATAGTAGATAAAATATAAATAAAAACAACTTTCTATCCAATGCAACATAACATAGATTCGTTGATACATGTTAGTTGTTAAAATTTTAAGTTAGCATCATTTTTGAATGCAATACTTAATGAAATATAAAATGAATTTAGTGTTTAATTTCGTATTTACTTACACTCCTATTTCTACATAAGCGTATACATAGATTATAATAAAAATAAAAACAATAACAGCAACAGTAAGAGTAACAGCAGAAGTGATAAACAGTAAGACCAGATGAAAAATAACAGAAGAAAAATTGCAATTGTGTGAAATAGGTAGGATTATTAAGTGAAGAACGTTCTAAGAAAGTAATACATATATACTTTAGTGTTAATAAGAAAAAGGCGATGATCAATAGCATTTACTGTATATGTATAATAACGCAACACTGTAAGATAAATCATATTAATAATTTAAAAATAAAAAAAATATAAAATAAATAATTAATAACATATAAAATACCTGAATCTATATAGAAATTGTTCTACACAATTGAATTCAATTCGATTTTAAAGTTAGCCTCTTTACTCCATACAAGCAAGTCAATACTGAGCATAGCGCTGACACTTGTGCTAGATTTTTAAATAAACTAGGAGAAATTCAACGTGCTAGTCAACAGTACCATAAACATGAAAAGAATAAAAGAAAAAAAATTACCTTAAAACTCTAGCTTAAAAACCTCCAAAAAATTGATCTGCACAAAATCGTAAAAGAAAAACGTATAAAAACTGGTATCTGACTTCTATATGCAGTGAGATAAGAAAAATTTATGTCTGTCTAGAAATTCCGATAACTACTCTAAACTATCCAAATTTAACTACTTTTGTTTAATTGTTGTTCAAAACAATATAACAAGAATTTAAATTTCAATAAGTGCTATCAAATATCTATTATTAAATTACGATAATCAAATATCTAATATCAAAATACTGGACATTAAATATTAGTCAAGCTTTCATTTTAGCTATCTCAGGTTAATTCCACTTATACATCAAATGGCTGTGATAATTTGATGTCATTGTATTCAATTGCAATTTGATTTTGTTTTTGTTAATATCCCCATTTCGTTTCTTGTATATCTAAATTGCTAATAAAATTTTCAGTTCACTTATTAATTTTCAAATAACAAGTTAAGCCATAAAAGAACTATTAAAAAAACATTCACATTTGGCATGCAAATGCCACTGACATGTGAAAAACAAAAGTAATTTCTAAGCTCCACAACACTTACAAACATCTACATACCATATGTATATTTTAAACTATATATTTATAAATATATATATGCATATATAAATGTATCTAAAATGAATGGAAGATTGCTGCCATTTTGTAAAAATTGTTTTGTATTTGTATTTAATAATTTATAAGAGCAAAACTAAGTAGTGGGTAAAATGCACATTTCCGGTATAGACATAGGTGGATAAGCATATTTATTTACGCTTTTGGTACCTTTTATTTCTAACGTAAACTAACCCTCACACCCAGTTATATTCATTTATAAATCATGAAGTCTACTACAAATTTTAAGCTCATTTGTTGGGCAAAGTTGGATTGAGAGGAGACAGCAAGAAAATAGTTTCGAATTAATGTTTTCAGACGTTACTCATACGACATGAGACTTGCATATCTCTAGGAGTAAATAATTATTTAATTCAAATTATTTAGTTTTTCTGAAAAAACAAAACGAAAGAAAAGTACATAGCTTATTTAATATTTAAAATATAAAATTTTTATAATCAATATATAACATTTTAATATTTGAACATTAATCGACGTTAACCTAATTGATTTCATGTTCATTCTACTTTTATATTATTATGATTTATGTATTAAAACTTATTACATTTAAGTTCAATAAACAAAGACACCTGTATAAAAATATATATATACCGAGATAAAGTTATAGTGACTTGTTAATATACTACTATTATTATTATTATTATTATTATTATTATTATTATTATTATGAGGGGAATATTATGTACCGCCACTCATATAGTTTAAAAACTATAAAAAAAGGTTTGTAATATAAAACTATACAAAAAGAATAAAAATATATGTTACATATTTATTTCATTACAGATCATGTTATAATTTTATATATTGTAACATATATAAATATTATATAGTATAACATAGAATTATTACAAACTTGCCTTTTGATTTTTGACAGTTAAACAAATACTAACATGAATTACATGGATCACTATTGCTATAGTGAAATATTTTTTAAAAAAAAAAAACGTTCAAAGTTGAAAAATCACTTCTTAGTCAGAGAAATGAAAACAATTTTATGGAAGAGAGAGATCCATTTTGTTAACATATTTACCACTTTACACAGTATCTAAAACAAGTTTCTCAAAAAAAAAAATCAGCCATATTACTTACTTATTTTTAAACATTGTTCCGTAAAATACAGAGATACTGTTTTAATTTAAGAAATAAAAAAATTCAAAAATAGAGTAATGTTTATTGTATATATGTACTGAGTTAAAGTGTATTAAAAAAGGGTAAAATATGTAGTCCAACAGTTTACAATATCACAGTAGATTTTCACCCAAAAAGGTTACTCATACGAGCAATGAATTAAATAATCCATTAAATATTCTTCAATTTAATGCTTAATATGTTCTTGTTCTTAAAAGGATTTGCAAATAGTTTAAAACTGCTATTTTTGATCAATTGATTTTTCAACCTTTTTTATGAGAACTCGAATTTTTTTAAAAATGTTTATTTATCAGTTTATTGTAATAACTTATCATCCTAAGAACAATTTTTTTTTTGAAAACAATTTTTTTCTCTGACGTACTATTTTTTCTTAATCGGCACTTGAAGCGAGAAATCTACTAGTATTTTCCAACAACTTGAATAAAGAGATCCTGCAACATTATTTAACAACTAGCACAAAAAATCATAAATTATATTACAAATGGCTCTCCAAGTGTGGCAGAATAAACTATATATTATAATATAAACGCCTGGCAAGATCAGCTTAATAAATTATATAATTTCTAGTGTACCGCTTGTCCCTGAAAGAGAAAAATATGACAAGATTCCTTATTTTACTAGGGTTTGAATAAAATCGCCCATTCTGAGCAACTTTTTTCACTACACTATATAAGCCAATATTGTTAATTGATTCGCAACATATCGAAGATTAAAGTTGTTCACTTTATACATTCATTTCACTTATTACACTAACAAAAACTACTTAAACGATGTACCGCCAACCCCAATATCTAGAGAACAATGCTATATCGGTCAGAACAGTCGACCTAACTTATATCCTTTGTTAAATAGGGGTGCCCCTGGAAAATGCACCGTGCGGATATAAGTATTAGTGAATTCCCAAACCCATCAAATTTATGATTGTTAATTATATTAAAATTTATTATTTTTCTAAACATCAATTAAAAGAAACGGAAAATTCTTTCACATAACATCATTTTAGTTACTAACTTGCATGTGTTATTAAACGTTAATAATAAAATTAAATTTATTTTATTAGGTCTTTTTTTTTTGATACAATCAAAAAAAATATATAAAAATTGATATAGGAAAAACTTATACGATAAGTTTTCACATCACTTTGAATAGGAATATATACATATAGGAATTTGTATATATAACTAAGCGTTAGGTAGACCCGGCGACTACTAGAGCCAATCTAGTCTTGACTAAATTATATGTCAAATTTTGATAATAATTATCAAAGTTTATTTCGTTAAACTAGTAGTTCAGTAGTTCAGTTATATATGTTAAATAAAAGTGAAATTAGAAAACAACATATTACTATTATAGAGCAGAGTATCAATATAATCAACTTCGTGTTGATATTCCGTAATATTATAATCATATTCCATTAATATTATCGTTAGCACTTCACTGAATCTAAAACAATATTTTGGAATGGTTTCTCGAGAATTATAAATGAAATAGTTTTTTATATGTTTTTCGTACTTTTTAATAGCATACTTTTCAATTCTCTAAGTCAGAGCTGTCCAGACTAGATGCGATCGCGGACCAACTCAAATCACTATACAGATTGGAGGGCCGCAGAAACACATACGTTCATAATTGTTTTCGACAAAAATAGATATGTGGTTATAAAATTAAATTTCTTAATTTATCAATTTTTCATTTATTTGTTATACCATAAAAATAAAATAATGCAAAAAAAATAAATAACGTACATTAAACACAAAAAAAGAAAATATGCGTGATTATAGCAGATTAAAATCATGTCGCGGGCCGCACAAACATTAGCCGTGGGCCACCAGCGGCCTGCAGGCCGTGATCTGAACTTCCAGCTCTAAGTTATTGTCTAACCGAGACAGTACTTTCGTGTTTTAGAGAAAAAATAAGTAGGTTGAGAAGTTGGAACTATTGTGCAAGCGCGGGAGTCAGAGTTTATTGTGTAGACTCTCGGTTACAGAAGTTATCTGTAAATTTATAAAAACAGCTGTAAGTTACAGTGTAATCTTACTATTTTGAAAAATTTTTAAATTATTAAACATTATCCTGGAGTGTTATACATTTCGCTCAAAGTTTACCAATTGAAAAAAAACTTGCACTAAAAGTGAATCTCAATTGAAGAAGTTACCACAGATTTACTAACCGAAAACGGCATAAGTGTAATAATACTATAGTTCAAGTTTTCATAACACTTGTAACATGCAAAAAAAATTGTTCTTAAAGTTCTGTAAATAATACGAGAGCTGCCTTTTAAGTGTTGCACCAAACAATGAAAACACAATAGTCAATCAGTGAAAATGGATTTATTGTATTTCGAAGTATTCTCCATGACGATCAGTACAATCAATATATATGTATATATTTAAAGAAATAGAAACCTAGAACTGCTTCTAAATTTGATTTCATATAAAGAATTTGTATAATATAATTATTTACAAAAAGCGAATTTCTAAGAAATCTTAGGATAATGTAAACTTATCTTATCTCCCAGAAGATTTATAATTTTTCTTTATTTTAAGAATCAAAATAAAATTTGTTGAATTCTCTAATCACCTTCAATATTACTAAAATGCAATTGCATATCCTTACACATTAATAGGAACATCCTGTAAACATCCATTTATGCTACTATGCCACCTTAAAACTATTCAAACGATTTCCAAAGTAGTACCAGAACCACGCAAACTACTCGAATCGTGAATCGTTTTATTATTTTATTATTATGCAAAAATGAAACTGGGTTAACTGTTGCAAACTGAGTATAATAAAATATAATAAAATCAAGTAGAAAATAAAAATAAATATATCTATATATATATACACATATATATATACATATATATATACATAAATATATATATAAGCATATAGATGTATATAGAGAAAATAAAAATGAAATCATCAGAATTTCAATGGCAACTTTTAGCGCAAAAAAAAAAAAAAGAATTCAACTACAGCAACAACAGGAAATGAACAACAACAACAGTGGCAGCACAAACAGCATCTTTACTTGATACACTTAAAGCGGAAGCTGCTTCCTTATGCACTTCCATATTGTTGTGTGCTCAGTAAGTTAAGTTGCTCCAAATGTCGCTTTCATCCTTTTTTTCTACTACAATATTTTTGTAATTTTAATTTTATTTTATTTAATTTTTTTTATTTTTCTGCTTTTTTTTATTTTATTTTTATTTTTATTGTTAACTTGGACGCTGTGTTTGTGGTAAATTTTATGCACTATTTTTATGGCATTCAGCAAGCAATTTTCGTGCTAGTGGAACTGTTAGCTACTTTGCAAGTGGAGCAACTTCAAATGATGCGACGACCACTAGGAATGTTGCCACACTTCATACTTTACTGCACACAGCTTGACCTTTTGTTGCACTTTCAAAGTATTAAATCCACATTTAGTTAAACATCACACAAACACAAGCAAATTTACTTTTCATTATCTCCACTACTATTCCAAAAACGTGTATACTTATGAGTATCTAGATATATATACATGTACCTAGATATATGACTACGTGTATCTAGATATTTGTACATGGACGAGTATCCATAAATAGTTATGTTCCATATAAATGTTCGACGCAAAAAGTAAAAGTTTAATGGCAAACAAAGGGGGAAAAAATAACGTTAAGAATAACTGTCACAGCATTTAATGTGCAAATGAGTGACTTAATATGTGTTGAACGTTGTGTATTAAGTGCTGTAATGAAGCATATATTTTCATGCCGCTGCGGCTGTTGCTGTATAGTGTATAAGAGAACATAATGAGTGAAAATGGGTATACAATAGTGTACATGAAAATACACTTTGAATTACAAAATTTACAAGAAAGTTGGTTATTAAAAAAAATTACCTATTACTTGTGGAGTACAAATAAAAGGAATCAAGTAGGAGTACCATAATAACAGTATAATAGAATGGGAATAACACTATCTCAAGCTCAAACTTGTTTAATATATGTGTCAAAAACTGCTGAAATTATATTGTATATATTTTCTGTATATATATAGATATATACACAAAAAACCTATATTTATATAAATATAGTACAAATATAGTACGCTAAAGTACAACTCGCGCGAAAATTGTTGATATCTATAAGATTTGGAAGGAATATTCACATCTTTCGTAACAGTCAAGCGACCAATATATTCATATCCATAGCATTTTCATTGCATCTAAGAATTGTTACTTTCTATATTTCATTGAGAAGTATTTTAAACTTTATTAAAGGGTTTTGGTAACGCAAGAATGTAATAGGATATTAATTCTAGGAATCGACAATATAATATAACTTATTCTGAACTTGTACGGGAAAAACATACATCCCATAACTAGATATCAATTCATTCAATAATTAAGCTGAAGTGTTCCTGACCTTCCCTTTAAAAAGCATGCCAAGATTTGCTAAAGGGTCAAAGTGGTTAAGGTGTGATATAACCTTATCTAATCTAAGCTTGTATGAGAAAGTCGTACATACCACAACAAGATATCATTTTATTTAATAATTTACCTAACACAGGTTTTGGTATATATGGACATTCTAAGCCACTGCAGAGCTGTCAAATTGGTCCAAGAAAGTATAGAACTTTCCATTACATTAATAATTTTTATGTGCATATCCTTTTGGCCCAATTATATTGACCTTATATAAAAAACAACTAAAATTTCAGACTAAAGATGGAATGAACGGGATGTTGTTTTATGGCTTCGTATACTGCGTGTCAAAGTTTCTATATAACGATTAATGTCATTCATATGGGTCACAGAAGGAAAAGTTATCCATTTGCTCATTTATCTTGCAGCTCGCACTAAAAGGGGAGTGTTAATTTTAAGGCATTAAATAGATTATTGTTTTCATTAACTACCCGGTACGAAATATGAGTACCTTTACCTGACATTGTCAGAGCGTCCTTATAACTATAGTACCACAAGGGATGGCAAAAATTTCTTTCTATAACCAACAGAATCTAGAAATGTCGGTACCCTATAATCTCATCTTTGAAAGCAAGTAATTAGTAGAAGCATATTGATTTGGCTAAGTTAATCAATTAATTTTGTTGATGATTGTAATGAGTTTTGTGTTTTGCCTTAGACCCTTGGAGCAGACAGAGACTTTATAAACGGCTTATATATTATGTTTCTTAGTACTGATTCAGCTTTTTTTGTTTTGGTCATTTTCTTCTTTTTTCGATTATGAGTATTCCAAAAAAGCATATTTTACTCTTATATCAAGTTTTTCACGTTTATGTAGCAGTTTTAACTTATGGCTCTGCGTTGGAGTTCGGCTTATCTTGCTATTTTGTAGTCCATTAGTATTCTTCGACAACACCACCTATTCACATAGTACGACTATTATAACCAAAAAGAGGGATGTTTATTCAAGTAGTATTTTGTGTTCATTTTATCACATTATCATCAGTATTGTAATTTTATTTTATATTATTTATATTATTTTATTTTATATTCAACCCAAAGAGTCAGTGCACTTGAATACTTTTACTCTCTATTAACTACGAGGTTTCTTCAAAACCCCTCTCTACGCCTTCACTGGATTATTGTTTATCACTTCAGCAGACTAAGCAATAATTGACTCAGATCTGCATACCTCCCCGAGGAATCTGTAACTATTCTGAGATCGCAATGAGACATAAAAATAATCTACGCTTATATCAGCACATCCTATGCTATTCTATAATTTTGATAAAAGTCTATAAAAATATATTGAATGATTTGCTTTAAATAAAATTAGAAAATGGTAGCACCTTTACAAAATATTAAAATTGCATATATGGCAAAGGTTAAAATCAATAATATCCATCCCATACTTATCGCAAGTATGGCTGATTCCAAGAATAGAGTAAATAAAGTCCACCCACTGACTAGGAACAGCATAAAAACCAACAAAACCAACAACCAACAAAATTATGACGCCTTAAGCTGAAAATTTCAAAATGCCACTCTTGACTTTACACTTCAATAAATTTCCACGATGTTCATTTTCATTTTTGCCAAGCTTTAGTCATCAATAATGTCCTTGCACAAATGCGTTAGATGTTGCGTTTCAGCAAAACCAAAAAATTAAACTAAAAATAAATCTCAAAAAAAAGGACGAAAATGAACACTGCGAAGAAATTTTAAAGAAAATAATCAGTAAATTTTTGCTCCACAGCACACACGGCGTCGTATCCAGCACATGAAAAAGACGCACGTTCAGCAACCGCTTTGCCAAAAAAAAACTTTATTCCTGCATCCTTACAGCTCAGCTAGCTATAAAAGCTACGACAGCAACAAAAACAGCTGGAACCACTAATGCAAGTCAAAGACGATAAGGACGACAAAAATTAATGGAAATTTTTTTTCTTCTTTTATTTTGCCAAAAGAGAAATATCTTTCGGAAAAACAACACTTGACGTAGCAAAACGGCTTAAAAGGATATTTGCGAAAATGACAGCGAGCTACAACGGCAAAAATGGTAACAAAAATTGCAAATGGGTAATTTCGGTTGGGCATTTTCTGTTGGACCTATAAAATTTGTAGGCATTTAATTTTTGGGAACCATAAGATCGAAGTATATATAAAATGCATCTTTAATTATCTTTTGATTTTTGGACAACGAAGTTATAGTGATTAACAGCATTCAAACTCACTAAATTAATCTTACCAAAAATTCATTGGTTAATATGAGGAAAAAAAGAGATAATAATAGATAAAATAGATATAGAGTTAAATATAGTTATATTAATGCTATTGATCATGTAGATCATGTGATTATCTCTTATCTGACAGGTCTTTCTTTTTCTTACTATTTTGTAAACAGTATATAAATAAATAATAATAAATAAATTATTATAAATAAATTATTATAAATAAATAATTATAATTATAATACAAAATTAAATTTTAATCTTTAAGATAGTGAATAGTAATAAAACGAAAATCACCAAAAAACCGCAAAAGAGAGAGGGAGAGAGAGAGAGGAAAGGAGAGAGAGAAAGCGGAAATAAAGGGAATATTAAGGAAAAGCAAAAAAAAAGGAAAAATACGAAATATTTACAGCTTCCGACCTAGTCGGACTTGATGCTAAAGCATTATAGTAATTTTGTAGCTGTGGACTATTCTCATCGCTTTTTGATATTATGTAGCACTGATTTCAATGGTATGCACCTGAAAAACTGAAGGAGAAAGTCCCATTGAACGGTCATATTATATCTGGGAATACTAAAAAAGAGGAATAAATAAACAAATGAACAATAGAAGCAGGCAAAAATATGCAAAATATAAAAGCAAAATAGTGCTTAAAACTATGTGGGAGAAAGGATATTAAAAGTATATGTATATATATATATATAATATATATATAATAACTGTTATACATAGATAAAAGAAAGTATGAAATATGAAACATTAAAACAAAATCATTCATATTTTGGGATATGTATTATATATTATATATATATATATATATAATATATTAAAAGAGTTAAAGCAAGAGTTAGAAATAAATGTACCGAAAAAAAAGAAAACATTTGAGACGAGGAAAAAATAAGTCGAAATGTCGAAATAACTAAAAGTAGGGTGACAAACAATAAATTAAGCATAAATAAAACAGATCAAGATATTATATAGACAACATAGAAAACAAAGATTTAGATGTAAAAAAAGAGTAATAAATGAAAAGCAGCTGAAGATCCAAGGCATTTAGACAAAATATAGAAAAACAGCAATCACATATTCTTTTGTTATTCTATTTCTACTTTTAAAAGAAATAGTGTAAGATGAAAATGTGCAATAATAAAGCACATAAAAAATAATATGGCAACATTTGAATAGAAAATTAAGCTATTCGAATGGCATGAAAAAGAATAAGAACAAAAAAAACAGATGAATGAGAAAGTAATAATGTAGTAGAAAGTTTTAAGCAATAGAATAAGAAAAATAAGAATAAGAAGAGCAAAATATGCTACAGGTAAAAGTGGAAATAATACGTAAATTAATTAAAGTAAATTTAGAATTAAAAGAAAAGAAAGGGAAATAGAAAAGTAAGGTACAACTGATAAATCATAGAAATAAATATATCCAGTTATTCTTAAAATGTAATAATATAATAAATTATATTATATATAAATATAATATATAAAATAAAATTATATGGAACCTTGCATGCATCTTATTAAAAGTAGGGTACCAATAATAGGTTTGCATCGGCTGCATCTCAGGCGAACGTGGCATCTAAGGTGACATTGTTACGTCGGCAATTTTGCAGTTGATTGCAAAGTTTGTAAAAATTTTTTTTTTATATTTTAATGCATCTTTTCTAGGTTTTTTTTTAATGTAATTTCGTTTTTATTTTTCAAGCAGTTTGGCTACACGCGAAATGCATTTTTTGCGTTACGTGACAACAGCGTTTGTGTTTTTTAAAATTACTCTAATGTACATAAGCAAAATATATATTTTCAAAATGCAGTAAATGCATCCTGCAGAAAATTTCATTAAATAGGTATGTATGTACACAGAATTTTAAGACTGAAGTTATGTATATTTTGTTAAAGCAAATATAAGTACTTAAGAATTCTTTATAACCAAAAGATATTAATCATATTTAACAGCACAAACATCTATCATATTTTTCAATTAAATTCGGACAAAAAGGATAACAAAAATTAACAAGTATACATCTTATCAAGAAATTTATCATATCACATAATCCGCAGCAGACTATAAATCCTTTCTTTTGGTGAAAATAGAATATTACGAAGCTGTGAACGCCTACAATGCAGAGCGAACTGCGCTGACCGCTCGTTTATTATCACTTTTTTTGTTGAAATATTGTATATATATCTACATACGTATGTACATGCATATACATTTGTTATTATTATTTTTATTATATCTTAAACCCCCCCCTTGATTACCAGTGAAAATGTTGTTGCAGGCAAAAAATACACATAAAAACAATGCATCACTCTTATTGCATCCTTTACATAAATTCTTTTTTTGTTTTCATTTCCAATTCTTTTTTCTAAACATTCATTGCCTCCCTTCACATGTCAGGTCCATTATTCTTTCTAGTCTTAGTTTAGCTGCTACTTTTTTTGTACCAAAATTTTTTCGGGCCTTAACGCCCGGACACATTCGTCACGTGATGGATTGCAATGGGAGTGACATTTTTATTTCTGTGATGGACGACAACAACGACAACACGAAAACTTTCCCAATGCAATGGCGGATGCTGTAAAAATTGTTGGACCAAAAATAAAATACATTATATAAAAACCTAATAAAAGTTGAGAACGAAAACAATAAAAAAAAATACCATAAAAACTGCAAGGATGAAAAATAAAATTTGTTAAAAAAAGTAGGGAAATTGTAAAAATTACATTGAACACACAATTGCACTTTAGCACAACACTGCCAACATTAAAAAATAAGAAAATTCGCTTTTCCATGACCAAAAAATAAAAATAAAATGTCAGGGAAACCATAAAAATACGAAAATAATTCAAATCGAGAAATTGTCTTTTGACTTTTGTGTTGGAGAAGTGCAATTTTCAAAAAACAAAGGATAATGAATGAGGAATCGTGTAAATTCTCAGCCATTTTCTGCTCGAAAACTATTTCAAAGGGTTTAAGTTTGACAGACCATTGACGAAATTTTAATTGAACACAGCAATTCGACTTCAACAAGATTTATTTCTTTTTCGGTGTCCTTTGTTTTTATTACCCAATTCCATCGGCTGGACCCGTACAAAAAGTGACGAGAGTTTTGAATATTTTGTAAAAGTAATGTAGGTATAATTGATCACTTCAATCATGTATTATGTTCTCATTATAAAAAGATAAAACTTTACTTTAGAAAAATCAATTAAACCTAATCTCACATTATAACTTCCTAATATATGCACGCTCTACGAAATATAGGTTATTATGGAAGTTAATATAATAATACGAAAGACGAGGGAGACCGAAAATAATATAGCGGCGTACTATTCTCAATTTAACTCTAAAAACATTTAGCGAATTACGGCATAAAGCATCTGACAGACAACGATGGAGATTCTAATTTAATAGTTTATGTTCCTAATGGAATTCGACTAATAATAATTATGGAAACTGTGACAGATAATATTATATTTATGTAGTATAATATTATTATACATTCACACTTCATTTTTGATTGAATACTTTTTGATTGAATGATTGAATACCTAACTTGTGTGCTAAGTAACTTTTGCATACAGTATTAGGATAGAAAAAACGTACACATAAAGTAGATGTTACCAACTTTTCTCAAGTAAAAGAAGATTTACTTGGTTTCAAAAATATGCTACTGTGGCACTATGGAAACGGTTGCGATACGCTAATAAAATTCATAAAGTTCATTAAAAAAGTTGTTGCCTACATAAAACAAATTATGTCTACAGTGCTACATTAGATATGTATAACCGATACTCATTCAAGTCCAGAACTCTCAAAAGAGAATAAACATTTTTGGTAAGTGTTGGTCAAAATGGATTTTTTTTAGTTTCTCCAATTTATTTCCACTATCTTACAACATTAAGCAATAAGTATGAGAGTATATGAGTATATATGAGTATATATGAGTATATATGAGTATATATGAGTATATATGAGTATATACATATATATAAGTATTCTAACGTTAGGAGGGAATTAGCACACGCTGTTACCATGTGTTCTATTCGATTTTATTGGCTGTTCTATTCATTAAAAAAACTTATTATCTGTCCCTATACTTACGTATAGTACGGTATTTATATAAGATGGGCAAACAATATAAATCAGTGTTTTGGTGTGACTCCGATTTTGCGGCTATAACGATTTATCGACAGATTTTAATGTAGTCAGCCATTTTGAAAAATTTTTTCGATTACACTTTACGTTTATAAATATATACCACAGCATACTTTTTGAGATATCGATATTTAAATTTAACTTTCTACATATACTACAAAAAAATACATCCGCCATCTATTGTCAACTACTATATGCAATTCTTAGAATAAGTGAAAAACAACTTGTAACAAAAAATATGCAATCCGGACGGTGTGTCTAGTTATTATTGATAATTTATACAGAAAAATTTTCTTTTTAATAGAGCTCGATATCCTGAAAACTAAGAATCGGTCAAAATAGTTGTCCTTACTCAGTTGTCAAATAGGTGTGCCTGGAAAATCGAAATCCTCTTAGTTTCTTAATTTTATTGTAATAAAGCTAAGCTAAATATATGCGCAATCAACATTTTCTTTACCTCTTTAAATTATTTATTCATATTAACAACTGATAACAATAAAGCCAATGACAATGCAAATCGGTGTTGATGAGGTCTTGCCATTGTTGTGTGTCTTGCCATAGCTGTACAGTTACTGGGTACTTCCTTATGAATTTAACTTTATATAGGATGTTTTATTCTGTTACCCGTCAGATACAAATTTAGATTCGAGAATATAATGCTTTGGTGAGATGCAATCAATTAGTGATCGGTATCCTTGAATTCAGTCAGCATGTATGAAATTATTTTGAGTAATTAAAAAACTAATTTGAAAGAGCTATACTCGACGGCAGAATAAGGCTAAAGCGCTCAGTCAGTTAACCGTGATGCTGAACCTAAGAATTCAATTACTTGCAAAAATCGGTTAATACTGATAATAGATACCCTTACCATTAAACTATTCTCATCTCTCTGTTCAAACAATCAAAAGTGATCTTTATATAATATATTTTAATGCTTGAATTGATTATTTGTATCTAAGGTCGATTGTCTCACTAAAGAAGGCAGAATAAAATTGACACCTTTTTGTTATTAATTTAATAAGTATTATTTTATTAAATTGTTAAATATTTTAATATTATTGCAAACATTTTGATAAAGCTTAAAATTTAATACTTTAAGCGAAATTAAAGTTATCACAAGAATTAAATAACAGCAATGGCAGTTGTGAAAGTATTTTGAGGAAAGTGAATTTCTACATATTTGAATTACTTTGTTAAAGTATATTTAAGAAATTGTGTTCTATTTGCTTTTATTATGTTAAAAACTTTTCCGAGGAATAAAATAGCGACGACTCGAACCAACACGAGAACGGCTGCAAGGAGGTTGAGAATTTTCAAAAGTAGCTCGAACAATTTTAAACAGCAACAGCAGCACCAGACACTATCAAGACAAACAGACCGAAAGGCAGACTGACTACTTGGCGGACAGACAGATACAGGGAAAGTGGTGCAGCAGTGCTAAACTAAAAATCAAAAACTACTATAAAAATTTAAAGGAACTGTATGAGGAACTACAACAACAACAGCTGCTACTACCATCACTACAACTACAACAATACCAGCACCAAATTTTATTATCCTTATTTCAGTTTCAAAGTTATTGCAAAGTGAAAACTCTCAAAATGTCTGCTGCTGCTGCTGCTGCTGCTGCTGTTGTTGCTGCTTTCGCCATTGCCTTTGCTTTTGCTTTTGCCGTTACCGTAGCTGAGTAGTTGCTGTTGTCGTTGGAGCAATTATTTTTCTAGTCTGCAATATGTTTTGTTGTTGCAACTGCTGCTTTCTTCTAGCACTATTTTATTTATTTATTTATTTATAAAAAATATATTTTTATATTTTTATTTTTGTTTATTTGTGGAGAACAAAAATTCATTGTAAATAAGTTGGAAAAACTTTACAGACGTTCTCGTTGGTTACAGCAATCGCTGTTTTTGTTGGATTTGTTGCTAGAATGGAACATCAGCGTTTGTTAAGCGCGAAATTCAGAAAGCGCACAGTTTTCCCAACAACATTTTTCCTTACAACAGCAACAACAACAACAACAACAACAACAACAACTACAATCAGCAACAACTGCAACAAAGGTAAAGAGTTTGCATAAAATTGTTCGAATATTTTATGTCGGAGCAAATTTTAAGTAGACACAAATATACGTCTGCACTTCGCTTGAGATAAAGTTTCCTCCAGATTTGGGGCAAATAGTTTTGCTCCAGTTCAGTTCAACTTTAAATAAAGTTTAAATAAACCAAGGAAAAGTGCTAAAAATAAAATGAGAACAAAATTATAATAAAAGGAAATAAAATAGAATTAAATAATAAAGCGTTTACGTAAGAATAGTGTTTAAATGATTCCGTCTGCTGTCTCTCCGAAAATGGTATAAAAAATAAAGCACATTGTAACAAAATTAACATAATTTAGCTTAAAGTTTAAAGTATTTAAGTTGTTTAAAATAAAAAATTGTTATATATTAATTATTTTTTACAACAACATTTTAAAGAACTTTCAAGATACAGCCAAATTTGTTAAAAAAATATTAGGGATCTGCTATTTAGATACCTCTAAAGCCCTATCGAATTAAACCGATAACCTGCGTATACACAAAGTTATAGATTATATAGTTGCAGTAAAATCAGATAAACAATGTAATGTGGAGAATTATCTACAATTGCTATATCTTTTAATATTTTAAAATTGTTGCAATTCATGGCTGCAATTCATGGAACTAATTTTTCTACTGTATAGTAATTTATATGTTCATTCTTTCTAACAATCACAATAGCTAACGCTGATAGTTCGTTTTCTATCATGAAGGCAATCAAAACTCCACCAGGAAAGTTGTTTAACCGTGATTGTCTGAATTTACTTGCTATAATTTCGGTTCACTAGAATATACCAATTAAATCGTCAATTACACTTTTTAAAAAACGAGATTTCTAAATATTCATGGTTTTTAAGGTAAAAACTTTTCTCGAAATAAGTTAAAGGAGAAATATTATCAGTAATATATTCTTCATAGGGTCTGCTTTCTCAAGTGGAGCATAGGGTCGCAGAGTAATATGTTAGCGCTATTAAAATCTATGATGATCTCAGTTTCCAATGAAACTGGCTCAAGAAATGTAAGAAATTCGAAATTGTTCATCTCATAAACATCAATTTATAGAATTTTGATCGAACTTTTAGGGATTTTGCAGCTATATCTAAAACCAGGCGAAACATATTCACCTCACTTTTTATGTGTGAATTATTTAAAGATAAATCAACATTTCCATTGCAATTTATATAATTGATGCTAAAAAAAATCAAGCCATCGCCTTTTTATTAAGGTCAAAATAATTGTAAAGTATATTCCAAGTAAATAGAAGTATCTAAAAGCAGATATATGTGCTGAGCCTACTTATAAAAAGGCATTACCCGGTTCAACATATTCGCCTTATTTGCCACAGTATTACTGTTATTATTTTGCGATGAATGTAAGGGCACTATGGATGTAGCAATTTAGAAAGTATGTAAGCACATCTTAAAAAACATTTCTGCTGATGATATAAAATCCTTTTTTGGAAAAATTATCTAAAGAAATCGTTATATTTTTAAATAAATTAAAAAATTTTTTAACATTTGTGTAAGAAAAAGTGTTGTACAATATCAAATAAATACTTGTTTGAATCAATACTTATCCGTATATGACAAAATAATATAAAAGAATAAAATACATATTAAATAAATTGTTTATTACATAGGCGATTGCTTCTTTAATATAGTTGTTGTTATTGTAAATATAATCATAGTCATAACCATAGCCATAACAATAAGCAGATTTTATATAAATTCTTTTATGTCAAGAACTCATTATGTTTTATCAAATTTAGATCTGTTAAAAGTTATATCTTTAATCGTGCTGTAAAAGGAGTTTGAATACAATGCGAATGTTTAATTTGATATGATTCATATAACACCTTGTCCCTATATTGTATATTGTTAAAACTTTTTAATTATCAGTCGTGGCATAATCTTTTTCAACCACTACTAATACTTAACTGATGTCAGAGTCTCTTATTCGTATCTACTTGCACCGCATTTGTCTTTGAGAGCGTAAACGATCACCAGCTTTTCTTTTCCATTAGTACTTTTTTAAATACAAAATCAGTATAACAAAATATTCTTTTTTTGTGATATTTAATGTGCACAAAATATATCAGACTTTAAATATTAGAACCAAAAATTATTTTAATATAAAACTATTTTTATTTTTGTTTTTTATTTAATCGTTTATTGATGATATCATCAGAATTTCGTACAGGAATTTTTTTCGTTCAGATTTTCGTTCCAGTTCTAAACAATAGAAAATCGGTTAGGTCCCAGTTTTCACTTTGTCAAAAGTATCGGTTTTTTTTCGGTTTCAGTTTCAGTTTGAAGTCCTGAATATTACATTAAGTATTAAAATATAATGGCAATCATAAAGACATTAGAAGTTATATAGTCGTAAAGTACGATAGCACAATGGTGTCACAAGTCTTATGTACCTTTTTTCCAACCCTTTACAAACCGTTATCAATTGTCAATTGTATACAAAGCTTCCAACTCTTCAAGGTAGTAGTTTTTTAAAGAGTTTTCTTTTAATTACGAAAGCCTTGCAGTGATATATAAACAACTTTTTCATTTTTTTCTTATCAATCTGGCAAAATTGTCATGACAGCTGTGCTGAAAGTCACTATTGGGGCACCCAATCTAGTCACATCCACGTCTATCGGGCAATTACCCATACTGACAGATGTTATCATATCAACAGCACTCTTTATTCTCAGATTTTCGTTTCTTTTGTATCAATAATGAGTTCTGTATAATTCAGACAACATAACATAACTCTTTTATATATATCTATATTATTATTAATTTAATGAAAACATATATAATAATAAGTTAAAGTAAAAACAAAAAAACCTTTTATAGTTTTATTAACAAAATATTTTTATTCTTTGTGTAGAACTTAGTTCTTTGTAACGTTTGTGGAAATAGAATATTTTGCTCACGTATAATATCTGCGTCGGTGGTGTAATGGTTAGCATAGTTGCCTTCCAAGCAGTTGATCCGGGTTCGATTCCCGGCCGACGCAGGATTTTTTTTTATATATTAATAAAATTTTATTTTTATATTTTAATATTCAATATTTATAAACATAATTTTTAAATTTCTAAAAAATTTCTGAAAAAAATTGGTTTCATTGCATTTAGATATAGAATACAGTTTTTCTAACTACCCATAGTAAAATTAAATGGATTTAGAAACATCCCTCAAATTAAGACATCTCCTATGCTTTAAAGTAATATTCATTTAATGCTTTAAATTGTAATTATAACATTAATATTAAATGTTGTTTCACATTTAATATTTCATTTCCTATTGAAAGAGTCGTAGTTTCTATAGATCACATTAAGTATAATTTTTAAAACTTAAAACAAAAATAATATTTCTGCTTTTCACTCATCATTGACGAATCACATTAAAACTTACTAATTATTCAAAATATATATAAATAATATATCCATATAAAATTGCATTACTATACAATTTATGGTATAATGTAAAAAAAAAAATAAAAAAAATCATAATCAAATAAAAATTTCAAATGCACGTATTATTAAAATTTAAAAAAAAATATACAACAAATTAAAAAAGAGAAGTGCGTCGGCCGGGAATCGAACCCGGATCAACTGCTTGGAAGGCAACTATGCTAACCATTACACCACCGACGCCCTATGGCTGATGCTTAATTAGTTTGACTTTTCTGACTGGCATATAGAATCTGATAAAAATCTGTACTTATTAGAACTTAAGAGGAAAACAACCTTCTAACATTACTTACTAAAGTAATTACATACAGAAAAAAGTATATTCTCATTGCAATGGAATTGCGCATTTAATTTAAATCCATATAAGTTACGAAGTTTAAACTGCCAGCTAACAGCACTAAAAATTAAAGAGAACGTCTAGCGAAGTTAAACACTAAGAAAACACAAAAAATTAAAAATAAAAATTTATAATAAGAAAATATGTCAGCTAATTGCACTAAAAAAATCAATATAATTTCAAAACAAATTTGAATACCGGAAGTCGCAAACTCTTATAAAAAGAAGAGGCTTCATGTTAGCAACTTGATTTATTTTAAATACCAAATATAACAAGAACGTATAATAATATAAGTGTTAGGGGCACGTAATACACCTCAATAATGGTCTCAATACACCGTTATTCCTGTCAAAATAAGATGTACAATTTAAAATATACAATAATATATATTAAAGCAGCTATGAATTATAGGGAGCCTGGTCAGAAAACATTTTTAGATCCATTTTATGTGAAGCGGTAGCTTCATATACGGTGTGTATGGACACTTAATGAATGGCGTAAATAGGAGGTTCGTAAACTAGAAGTGCCGAATTGAAAGAATCAACTAGCAATTGAGATCAGTTCGGAGACTGGTAAGTAATACAATGAAATATATATATATATATATATGAATATATATATATACCTATATACTATATATTAGTATTATATAATATTTAAAGTTCACCATTCTTATAGCCGACTGCCATTAAAATTTTTGGATAAGTATTTGCTTATAATATTTACAGTTTTATTATCTATGAAATTTATTTCATATAATAAAATGATTTCACGTTTTACTAATTTTAAGAATATAAACTAAGTTAGCCAATTTCGTTACACCTAATGTATGAATTTGCTACATTATACATAATTTTCCAGAAAGCTTTACCAAAAACAAATTTTAATGGTTTCCCATTAAAATGCAGTGGTTAATTCAATTTTTATATAAAAAAAACAACAAAAAAATATCCACTTTTATTTCACTTTGATTCCATTTATTCCATATAATGATATGATACACATTAATCTAATATTCTACAAATATTAAACGTATATTACTGGTCAATAAACTCCAATCCAATTTCAATCACTTATTAATTCAAAATTTTATTGGGCCAATAATAATAATAATGAATAATTTATAATAATAACTAAAAGAAAATAAAATTTATTGGGAGGGCTAAAGAATGTCTGGCTCTATTGTCCTATTATTCAAAATTCTGTTTCCTCCTTTAATAAACTCAGGTTATCATAAATCTTTGTGGAGCACACAAAATTGTGGCGTTAATTGCTGTCAACTCCTGAGCGCACATCTTCAAATACTTGCATATTACTTGTTTAATAAATGTACTCAGAAGAACAATTGAGAATTGTATCTACTCGCGTGTACTCGCAGATCTATGAAATCTACAAAAGAACATAAAAGATGCGGTGCGATGAGATGATACGATGAGCGCGATTTTATCTATGATCAGTGACCGCATCACAGTAGCTGCAAATGACAATGAAAAAGTAACATAAAGGCGTGCGAATGGCTAGCTAGACTTGTGGGTTTGTTGCGAAGAATATGTGTAGATAAGCCTAAGTATCTCACTAAAGGAAAAAGTAACGATGTAGTAAAAAAATCGTACCTCATATAATTGGAATATTGTTTGATAAAATATAGTAAAATTAATCATAGAATATAATTTTTTTGATTGTAAATAATAATAATATATTTATTAACTATTTTACACAGTTTAAACTATTCTTGTTAACACTATTCACTATTTCAGTAATTTCAGAATTTAGGTTTTGTAATATCTAGCTTAAGGTTTGAAATTTTAACATGGACAATTTAATGGTCTACAATTATATAGTACTTTACTTGTATTTTGTTAGTGTAGTCAATATAAAACTTATACAGATTGTATTTAGATGGCGCTTACATTTTATGCCATTCGATATCTGTTAGATATTAGCTTTATCGGATAATTGCCAAATATTTATTTACAGAAATCCAGTTTACAAAAAGTCAAATTGTGATATTAATACTAAGAACATGGTAGTCAGAGTACCAACAACTGTACGGTTCAGTTGCTCTAAATGTACGCTATAGAGCAACTAGTGTTGGCAGCGAATAAAAGCAACACAAGCACAGATCTAGATCAATATCTCTTAACTGATAGATGATTTTCTTCGATTAAATGTATGATTGCGATTAAGAAGAGCAGAATTCAATTGCAGACAAGAAATATGGTTAATAAAAAAAAGGCAGAAATTTAGTATCCGCGGACTTGTGTGTTGTTTATAATATAGCGCTGCAATAATAACAACAACAACTTATCACTTGCTGCAAAAACAACTGTCATACAAGCAATGAGATACTTTTTCAACATTGCGCACCGAGTACGGTAGTAACAAACTCAAACTTAAGCACTGCACATACTAAACCGAAATGATAGTTGCGCTTAGCCATACCAGCAACTTTTTTATTTCCTCTTCATTTTAGCAATTTTATTTACTTACTTTTTTTTTTTTAAGATTAACAAATGTTTTGCGCCTTGTTGCTTCTGAGTGGTCCCTGGAGGCTCATTTGTGCATATGAATCGTCTCAATGGGATGCTACGGGTTTCGCTTACGCTTTGGCGGAACGTTTTTTTCAGTAAATCGACACTTTAGCATAATCGATTGCTTTACAATTGCTGATATAAAATATATTATTGCTGCTGTTGATATTGTTGCTGCTGCTGCTGTTGGGTTTGCAGTTTATTGAGTACAAACGTTTTGAAACGCAGGAAGAAGGTGTGTTCATCATTGTCGTCGTCGTTGCTGTCGACGTTTTATGTTGGATTTCTTGGCAGCAATTGCAATTGCATACGCAGCCAATATTGTCGGCAACTCATGTTTTACGCAATTTTGTTGGAATTTCATCTGACTTTGTTGATTTAGGTTTCGTACAGCATTCAGTGCTGCTTCAGTTTTAGTTTCTGTTATTGCTAGAATTGCTGCTGCTGTTGCAGCAATAGTTATTTTGATTGTAATAAATAATCTCAACTGACAATGTCACTGTGGATGCGAACTGCGCCTATGGCTATAAAACGACCGTAGCTGATTGCACGATAAGGTAATTGGACTATTATGTCAAAAAGAATTTGGCCTATAAGAAATATGTTCTGACACTTGACTTTATGGGAACGGCGATAATCCGAATATATAGGAAATTAAATATAATAAAAAATATTTTTAAAATATCTTTTAAGCACTTTATGTAATTAAAAATTTTATAAAATGAATTTTATTTCTACATATTCTTCTATATTAACTAAAGGTCGTGAATGGACTTGAGATATGAATTTAGCTATTCAGACCAATCATTTTGGAAAACTGTGGATTATATGAGTATGTGCAGAGTGGATACTTTTTATTTCGGTTAATATGGAAAATTATCATCACTATAACAGATTTTATATATAACAGATAAGCTAAGAACATTCAGCAGATTTGTGTAAGAATTAATAAAAATATTCCCTATGGCAAAATCCTAAAATCATACTGACTACAGAGACACAGCCATTAGAATAGTGATTATGGATTGAATCAAGTCTAATTGCATATGTCTCTGATCTACAGTGACCTAGCAGCGCCAATGCCGTAAAACTCCATCAGCTGACCACATGTGCCTGCTGCTTTCTACAATATATACCCGAACAATTGTATCCCTTTGTACCATTTTTAATAGCTAAACTGTACATCAAACGAAAATATCTATAGAAGGCTTAAAAATTATGGGTAGACAAAGTTTATTGTCAAACTTAAAGGCCTACTGCATCCATGTAGGTATGTAAGTAAAGTGAAAGGAAGATCAAATTCTTATCAATTAACTAAGGCAGCCGATTTAATATTACGTTCCTCGTAAGTGTGGGTAAAAGGATGGGTGTACCAGAACTAGTCGGAGGCATGGATGAAAGTCAGCATGTAGCCAATACTAATGTTGGAAATATTACCGACTGTATTAAAAAATGGGGCGCCAAAAAACTTAAACCTGATTTTAGGCAATTAGGCAGTATCTATGGAATTTTACGGCACTGGCAGTTACCAGTAGTTCGTGTTATTTATATTGAGTATTTGTTGCTCATGACTCATTTTGCTGCATTGAAGAGATTATTAGAACAAGAACCTTGGCCAGACATATCAAGAACATATAATTAGCAACTCAACAAGATTGGAAGAAACCTGATATTTAACAAAAGACAAGCACAGGAAAAGCGATCAAATGAAGGATATCAAAATTTACAAAATTAATTTGGAATAGGTACTATATATGTATATTAGGGTGGCCGTTATTTACGAATGTGTTCAAATTCTAGATGCCACCCCCTAAATTTATTCGAATACTCAAAAAACTACTAAATGTGAAGTTTTAGACTAATCGGATAATGTTTAGAGGTCGCTCATCGACCTTAAACTTCGAAAAATGCCATTTTTTCACTTTTTTCAAATTTCTTCGCTCCCATCACGCGTATTTTTCACCTTTGACTATTTTTACCAAATTAATATTATTCCTTAACATATTAGCTTTCAAATAAGGTAAAAATCAATCAATTTCGTCCACAATTAACTAAATTATTACTAAAATAAGAAATCATACTCGACGTTTATTGAAGCTTTCAAGAGCAGCATAAATATGGGAGTAAATAAGTACGTATGAGCGAAAGCACAGTTTCTTGGACACAAAATGGTACAATATAATATTTGAAGACAATCAAATACTTCCTCACTATATACAATTGTCCACACTTGATTTGAATAATATGCACATTAATAAATATAATGAAAGGAAAGGAGTCCTTAAGTAATTTACCATATTTAAAAAAAATATTAAATTTATTTATTATTTGACAAAACTGTTTTAGTATACTTTTTAAAAGTCTTTCTATAATCTGTTATTACTTGCAATAAATATTGTTTATCTTGCTCATTTTTACCAAGGACTCTATTAAATTCTTCGAAAAGTTTTACTCCTCGCTCTGCCGTATCATTAACAGGTCTTATACTGTAAACAATTTTTACCGCGTGTACATAATCTGTATGTTGGTTCCATTTTTCTAGTTCTAGGTTCAAGAAATCTGTAGATATATTGAATCGTTTAAAAATGTTAATGGTATTGCCTGTCACAAAATCCTCTAATGATTTCGATAAAAAATCGGTTACATTCTCCGTCTTCAAAACAATTCGTTTTTCTCCGTCTTTTTTAATATCGTCCACGTTGTCGTGGCTTTCATTGTTATCACTACTATCTACTTCAACATTCATTGATATAATTTTTTTTAACTTATCTGCCATTCTTTTTTTAATTTTAATTGGAATGTTGTCATCAAAAAATGATAGACCAAATGCATTCATCGGATAAACCCCATAAATGGTTACACATTTTCTTAATAGCAGCCTCAGATATTGTCTTATCAATACATCTATAATTATACATTTCTTTTATAAAACAAAAATCTTGGTAAGCTGCTTCTGATGCTATAACACATTTGAACCAATTTTTGTTGTAAACATGTATTATGAACAAACAGATTTCTTTTAGCTTTTGATCTTCGAAAAATGAACTCATTTCGAAATAAATATATCTTTAAACAGTAAAGGGCTTTGGACATCCAACGAGCATGGTGCATTGATACAGGGTCACGGAATATTGGTGATGAACTTTCTCCCAAAGAGATGATAACTAGTTCCAATAGTTCTTTATAGTCTTCTCTGCAAATTGATTTTTGTAGTTCTTTGTAACAAAAAGTTGTTATTTCATCCTTAACACCTAAGAGAATTTCTTTTGTTTACTTAAGGACTCCTTTCCTTTTATTATATTTATTAATCTATTTTGTGCATATTATTCAAATCAAGTGTGGACAATTATATATAATGAGGAAGTATTTGATTTTCTTTAAATATTATATTGTACCATTTTGTGTCCAAGAAACTGTACTTTCGCTCATACGTACTCGTATTTACTCCCATATTTATGCTGCTCTTGAAAGCTTCAATAAACGTCGAGTATGATTTCTTATTTTAGTAATAATTTAGTTAATTGTGGACGAAATTGATTGATTTTTACCTTATTTGAAAGGTAATATGTTAAAAAATAATATTAATTTGGTAAAAATAGTCAAAGGTGAAAAATACGCGAGATAGGAGCAAAGAAATTTGAAAAAAGTGAAAAAATGGCATTTTTCCGAAGTTTAAGGTCGATGAGCGACCTCTAAACATTATCCGATTAGTCTAAAACTTTACATTTAGTAGTTTTTTGAGTATTCGAATAAATTTAGGGGGTGGCATCTAGAATTCGAACATATTTTTTTGCCCCCATACATATTACGGCCACCCTAATATATATATATGCTGCTTGATGAAAAACAGCCATGTTACTAATAAAAAAATATAGTATTATGTAGAAGCTGATTAGGAGTCGATATACATTTTATTTAATTTTCGAAGACTTCGGACTTCTCTCAACTTCTTTGAATCCAATGATTAAAATATGTAGATAGATATTTAAAGATAAGTTATAGGTATTTCTACTTTTCGTGATATTTTATGTTTCTCAAAGAAAAAAAAATTTTTTCTCAGACAAGTTTAACATATTAATTATGCTCAACTTTCCGCTCCAATATTAAGATTGTTAAGAAAACATGAATGTGATTAATCTTTCGTGTCTCATGAAAACTTTAGAACAGTTTTCGGTGAATTTTCATAAATATTGAATGAACTAAAAATATATATCCGTCATATCTTTCTATAACTTTTCATAATAAATCATATTTATTCGTCGTTTTAATCCAAGGCGTTGTGGGTTTGGTTAAGCTACGAAGTAGTCCCATCCAAAATTAGTGAAGTGCAGTTAGAAGCCATTGTGATACGATTCCAAGGAGGTAAAATTTTACTCATTTACTACACTAATAATATATGTGTATAAAGGTTGAAAGTGTTGAAAGCAAAAGCGCTAATATGGCGTGTAAGTTTCAATTTCACTGCTACGGTGTAATTCATCTTTAAATTAATCCTTTTGTAGTTATTGTTGTTGTTGTTGTTGCAGTTGCTGTTGTTTTTTATTCAACTTAATACCGCTGAAGACTTCTTTCTGCCTTTTATGTGTAAATGGCAGTCATGCCGCTGCACTCGATGTCGGCGCCTTTCATGATTTCAAATTGAGTAATTACGTGCAGTGCATTTTGCTAACAACAACATTAAACATTCAAAATAATTTAATTACGACATCGTCAAAGAACAGGAACGAGGCGAACTCTTGCCTCGCACTCAATAAGTTTTGGTTCTTAAATGTTTCATTCTGGAACACATAAATATTAATTTTTATGTATTAGCATTTTTAAGCCGAGGTCTAAAAAATTTTTGTGAAAAATACAAAGAAATGCTTAAGCTACTCTCTTTTTAAGTAACTACGTTAAGTTATGATAACTTGGTAAGATACAATCATATTGTAAATAATCTCAGAGTAAAGTAGTTTAAGAGGAAGTCTTTCACACTTAACAAATATGAATACTGAGTATACATATATGTATATAAGAGTATATAAACAGTTCCTAATTCAGCGAAATATAATAACAATATATTATTATTACAACAATAAACAACTAGTAGCATGTTAACTTGATATCTAATAAATATTATAATATTAATCAATTCATTTCTTTTCTTATCACAATGGATACCTATTGTGTACTTAACAGAGCTGTATATCACTTTGTCATTACAGGGCAAAAAAAACTGTTTCGTACACTAATAAAAACATAAAGAAATCAGGTTTATTATTTTCCACATGACAATCTATTTATCACCTTCTTAAATATATTATCAATAAAAACACTGTCTTTGTGAATATACAAGGATATATACAAGGATGGTAAAGTTAATTCATTCCGGTATGCAAGTCTATAAAGTAATAAGTTTGAAGGAATTTCCAAACATGGATCTTCAAAATATCGAACCTTCTATCAATAGCGAGATTGGTTCTAAAACCGAGTGATTTTTATGAGCGTTTCGTATAAAAACAAAATCTTGTGATTGATTAATTATTACAATTTGTATGATCGCTTTGGGTTCAGTAAGCCTGCAGTTCGTGTGCTTTGATTAACACTAACGGAGTATTGGGCTCTACACCAATGCTTTAACGTTGGCGAATTCTATTATGTGGACTATTAAAGAGTTGCCACTACGAAAAGACAATTGAATTTAATTAACTTTTAACTCTGTACATTTGATAATATTTAATGAATAGTTACGCTTATGTAAAGCAAGAATACATTACATTTTTATGTCTGCCAAATTCTGTTTTTGCAGGATAACGCACCCATTCATACGTCAATGGAAACCATGGCAAAATTAAATGAATTATGATACGAATTGCTTCCTCTCCTACCATAGTCTCAAGATTTGGCTACCAATGACTATTAGCTGTTTCCAAACTTGAAAAGATGGTTCCAGGTAAAGAAATTTACATCAAATAATAAAGTGGAATCGGAAACTGAGGTATATTTTGAAGGACTTGATAAATCGTATTATTTAAAAAATACCCAAAAATTGAAAGATCGTTGGATTCAGTGTGTCGAACTAAAAGTTAACCGTATTGAAGCATAGGCCGGGTACTTATCAATCCACGTAGTATGTAGTAAATTAAGTGCTAATCAACTCTAAATTTCATAAATAAAAATAAATGAATATTATTTATTATTGACGGGTTATGGTTATAGTTTAATTTAACTTGAAAAACCGCTTATTGTGTCTAGAGATTTTTTGTATCAGGCAAAAACCTGGCACTCAATTATTATAGCAACGTTAGTAAGTAAATAAGTGTAATAATTTTTAAAATAATATACTATAGTTTAATAACACTGGAGTCTATAGTTTCTCTAACATTTTACCGTTAAGCATTCTAACAAAAAACTATAAATATTGAAAATTAAAATAAATTAGTTTAAAATAGGATTTATTTTAATGACAGATTTTTAAATAGTTTTTTACATGTCATTTTATAAGTACGTTCTTCTACTTAAATCTAAATAATCCACTAAACTAACGGTCACAAAAGCCTTAAATCTTAACTAAAGCAATATGAAATAAAAAAGGTTTATTTGTTTAGTGCAATTTATTTTTATTTCTTAATAAAATATGGGAAAACAGTTCCACTCAAATTAACATTGCCATATCGGTTTAGTTCTACTTTATTAGTTTACTTTCTATTTTATAAGCTCTAGAAATTCAAAGTAATCCTAGTCAAAGCAAATCCAATTGATTTCGCGGCTAGAATAATCGATTTTGAAGGGAGAATGATAGATAAATGTAAAGAAAAGCATTATAAAAAACTGATTGAGTATTTAAATGAACAATTAAATATAAAATTAATTATTTTATATGTGCAGACATATTTAAATGTAAATATAGAGCATAATCAGAGGAACGTCTGTAGTAGCATGTCCGTTATGATGTTGCAGATATTTTTTTTACAGCTGAAGAACTCATAAAAATGTAGTATAACATATATATGCATATGCATTTATGCCTTAAATGTATATTATTTTTAATGTAAATGTTAATTTGGACATACGGCTTAAAATAAATAAACATTATTACTGAACTCAATTTGAACTCATACCACAGATTTTGCAGCATCAATTTTGCAACTTTCTCTATTTTTAGTGGCAAATCATCTCTTAAACAATTCTAATATTAATAAAAGGAGCTTAACCCGTCGATATATATTGTTTAAACTTTCAGTATTATAAGTCATATATTATAATAATCACATAGTATTATGTTATAACTCACTGTGTGGTACTACCGACGGTAAAGCGAATCTTTCATCTTTTTCATTTACATTATAAATTACATATATATGACATATAATTGTATATATATTATTTGCATGTAAATATGTAAATGATCAATATTATTAATATTTTCTCCTGAACGAAAAACACGCAATTCCTTTAAATATAGGCTGAAATGTCATTGGGTGAGGATTTTCTAGTATCAGATGGAGATAGAAGATCTCAGCTTCATATTCTTTTTTTGGCTCAGATCTAAACTGCAGAGTTACAAGAAATATAAATATAGGTTTAATTTATTTTCAAAAAGAGCCGATATATTATATTTTTTATTCTGATAGACCCATTTTATTAAGAGGGTAATAGCGGTTATGATAACCTGTCAAATATAATTTATTTTAACATTGAGCAAGGTTTTATTTGCTTCTAAGCAGAATCGATATTTTGTCAAATATTCTGAGAAGACTCTTTCTATTAAGATGGTAATGCAGGTTATGGCGACACTTCAGATAACTTGCCATAAACCTTGGTATTACAGTAGTCGTGAAAACTAATAATCTCTTTTTCATGATAGCTACCCGAAGTACTCCGGTTATTACTTATTTTTTTCAGAGAGTTAGTTACAGACGAATTTATTTCCAAATTTTATTTTTGTAATTTAGAGAAATATTTTTTAAACTATTTTTTGGATAGGTTTCGAACAGTAGTGAATTGTAACAACAAAAATTTTATTTATTTTAAATTAATTAAATTTTTTGTTGCCCATGTAGTTGTTTCGAGTATTGGAAAATACTGATGATGGGTTCCGATAGGATGATCTAATAGAATGGAAAAAATGACTTTAAAATCAAATTTAATATAATTTTTTTTTTGCAAAAACAAAAAACTTTTAATGCCAAAGTTTCAAGACAAAGGTCTTGACTTTTTGATTTGATTATTTTTAAGATAAGTACAAAACTACTTGCCTACTTGCCTCTTTCCAGAAACGTCCAAAAATTCAATTCCGCCTATCAAAAACTATAGTCATTTTATTCTTAGCTCCATTCTTTTTCCATCAAGATATGTCAACAGAAAAGTGATAAGAATGTTAAATAAGTAAATATATATAGTGTGTATTTATTAATTGTTGTATCTAATAATCACATATTTAATTTTTGTTAATGTACTTCCACATAATATTTATCAATCATTTTTAATTCCTCTATTATTCCAATACCCACAATAAAATTTAACTGAACAACTGACAAGGACAGACGCTGTCAAATTTTTGACAATCGTTTCGAAATGTTGACACTTGCCTCTAATTTTGCTGGAGAAGGAGTAACAGTTGCGAGTAAAGCTGCCTCAAAACTTTTACTTTTCATTTCTGTATAGAAAAAAACAAAATATCGGAAAAAATAATTTAAATAATTTTCAGTAAATTGGCGTATCAAAAATTTTAAAATCGCACATTAGACACGCGAACTTTATAAAATTGAAAGAGAATTGGAACCACCGAAAAAAAAACTGTCAAAACAGTGACAAACTGTCAAATGAATACGAAATTGCAGCAAATGACAAAATGTCTTTGAAATGCAAATTTGCATATAACATGCGATCACACGCATTTTATGCTTATAGCGGCAATTTAATGAGTACAGAGGCGTACATGTTGGGTGCCAACTGATAGGAATGTTTTTATAGTAAGTACTTCTCAAAGAGCTTAAATGGCTATAGAATTTGAATATCTGCTTTCGATGTGTGTTGGGAGGAAACTACTACCTCCGTTTGATATTAAGAAGTTCTCAGTTGACATTTTAGCATTTATTTGAAGACCGAGGTCTCTTCTTTATAGTTAAAGCCGATTAACAGTCGCAGTGGTGCGCTTTGCAGGATCCCCCGCAAATATTCGTTTGCTTTAAATATATATTGGCTGGACTACATCATCAAAGACATAAGAATCATATTATATGATTCATATACCAGCAGATGATGACAATCGATAGAGGCACATAAATATGTGTGAGCAAGTTCATCTTGAATTTCTGAATGAAAAGATGATGAGAATGATATTATACATATATGATTGTGTTAAATTTATATTGTTTAAATTATATCGTCAAATACTTATGTATAAAATACCAGAAGATGACAGAGGGACATGAATATGTGTAAACTAGTTCATCTTGAGTTTCTGGATTAAGAGATGATGATAATGATATTATACAAGTAAGTATGTAACTTCTGTCTGAAAACTTAATGATTTTAGTCTTTTTAATTTGTAATTTAATTTAATTTTGATTCCACAAACAACAATTAACTTTATTAAATCAACTACTCTTAAACATTGAGATTCTCTTTACAACAACTTATATTCGTATTTGCCTCTTATGATGACGAACAGATTCTCTCATTTAGTATTAAAAGTTACGATATTATTAGTATTTCCGTTACTAAATTCCAAATTACCTAAAAAAGTTTTTACATTCTACGCCATTGCATTGTCAAATGTTTGTCAATTGGCGCAATTTTCAATTCGACAATTGACAGAACACACACAATCCATAGTTGAGGCCTTGAGCAATCAAAATGATTGCCTGCATTTTCGCATATTGCTGATACATTTTATTGAAATTGTTGTAGCAATTTTGTGTCGGTTCCATATTCATTATGCGGTTTAATTGAACAAATGTCAATTTGGTTGCGTTTATTAGGCTACACTACTGCTGCCAACTCTATGGAAGAATGCTGCATGTACGGATGGAGTATGCCGCACAATGCGTTGCACAACAGTTCTGTGCGAAAGCTTAGCTCCGCAGAAAAACATGAATAAATAAAATTCAGTTAAATTGCGAAACTCGTCAACAGCAAAATAAGCTATCAGCGACATTTATCAGTTGCTGTTGGAGTTGCAATTACCAAATAAAAACCGAAAAAAGAGGAGTTCAACTTTTTGTTCCAAGCCGACCGAAGTCACTTCAACTTGCTAGCCGTCTTTGGCGCGCATAGTGTTTAACAATTTTCATTGTGCGTTCCACGAAGAGGTACCCGCAGCAATTGTGGCAACAACATGTCTCTTTGTCTTAGGCATGTTGCTGCTGCAATTTAGTGCAACTTCGAAAAATGCATGTTTATACGCAATATTTAATTGGAAAAATATGCGTATGAACGCACATAAATTCTGTTTACATTTTTCTTCAATGACTTTTGACGTTCATCCAGAATTGCTGTTGCTCTGGGAATTGGTTGAGCACTAAATTCTGGTTGATGAAGTACAGGATTTCAGTACTCAGTGCTGTTGCTGGTAGTACACGCAATTTGTAAATAAGCTGGCTGCAATTGTCGGTTAATGCTTTTATGTTGCTTCGACTATTTAATAGCATTTGACTATTTACGCGATAAGAATTCAAAAGATTTTCACCATATCTTACTATAACTATACTATAATGACAATTTTTATCATATTTATTGCAGAAGTCTGAAGATTTTTGTTATCTTAATCAGCTTTAAACTAAATTAAAACATCTGTGTATGTTTGAATAAAATACATATGTTTAATAACGATATACATTATTTGTTGAATTGAATGTAATCAGGGTAGGAGCAGAGATCTTCGCGCCATCTAAAACAAAAAACAATTTTCTTACGCTAACATACCTAATCATGCCACGGTTTTTCAGTCTGAAATTTTAACAATTAGAGAATCTTGTCGGCAAACTGCAAATGACAGCAAGAACAGATGTTGTGTTGTTATTTTCATTGACAACCAGGCAGCAATCAAAGCCCTTAAATCTTTCATCACAAAATCAAAGATAGTAAAAAATGTAGAGAGCCAATCGACAAGCTTAACCGGTTGGCTGACATCACCCTCATCTGTGTTGCTCAACATTGGAACATGGAAGGAAACAGGAAAGCTGATAGTTTAGCTCGCTCTGGTGCTTCCCTGGATGCGTCCCAGGCGGTATCAGTTAATATTACCCTAGAGACCATTAAGAGAAACACCTACTGCAAGTCTTACTGTAGTTCTTTCAAGTCAGAAGTCTTTTTATCTTTTAAGTAAAGACTAGATAATTGAGTTTCTAATACTATGGCATTGGGGATTAGAAAATAATTATATAATATTCAGTTTTAACTAACAAATCCTCTTTAACAAATCAAATCCTCTAAACAATTTGAAGTAGACAGTAAAAATAATATATTACTTTATTTTCATTAGTTTATTTTATTAATGACAAATTATCTGTTTTTGTTTAAAGAAAATAGTTTAAAGTGGTTCATATACAGATTTTTCAACCGTCATATATGACTATCAATGACTATTAATGACAAACATTTGGTAATATATGGCTGCAGGTTACAAAAATGTACTGACTTGACAGACGGAGATTAAAACTCTGCGTTTATAAGGAAATTATAATTTAAAAACAAATTCTAAAGCTGATATGGTAATATAATATGCAAATCAAAGGTATCAAAATAAAATTTTACAAAATTTTTTTAATCCCTATGATATGTTCGTAATAAATATAGCTTATTCTGAGCGGCTCAAGAGGCTTATAAATGAAAAAGGTGATAGGCCTCTCAACATCATAGACTTACTGTAACAACTTAATGGAAAAAAACCAAATGATCTAGGTAATTGTATATAGGAAGTATATATGATATATATGATGGTGTCAAAAACACATTACTCTTTAGTTTACTTGTAGCTAGTTGTAGTACTAACCACTAGAGCGTAAATGTGTATATATACTTCTTACATTCTTTGTGATAAAAAAAAATATCTGTATGGCCAGTTGCAAGCATTATCTACTTTACTAGATAATGCTGTTACTTCATTTTCGTTAACCAAGCCTATACTTCTTTTAAATTCTTGACCACCCTTTACGCATTTATAGAAAAGATAATTTTTCTTTGCTTCAAGGACTGAGCAGCAATTAGAAAAATATTTCTGTTTAAAATTTTCATTTATTCAATTTTATGTAAAAAACTAATTACAATCTCCTATTGAGTCATTTTTCTTTTCCGAATGTTGAAAACAAAATGGAGTCTCCCAAGAGGAAATGCTTTTGAAGTCGATATAGAAGTTCTCTCAAAACTAAAGGTTTACTCAGCACATCACCGACCAGGCAGGGAAAAACATGAAAGTTTTTCTTAATGTGCACATTAATTTTCCCAATTTCATGCCGAACTGCATTTTTCCATAGCTGTGCGAACGAAAACTATTTATCAATGTTCAAACATTTCATACTGAAAGGAAAAAATTACTAAAAAAAAAAACATTTATATAAGCTCAGTCCCCTTGCCCTGAAGAAAACGCAATTTCAGCTTTCATATTGGGCTAAGCCGTGACAGCAACACAAACAACGCAGGAACAAATGTAAAAACAAAACGAATTTTCTTCTGATGGCAAGGAAAAATCGCAAATAAAGCCAACTGAATTGCATATTCTCTTACCAACTGAAATGCTCGGAGTTACGCAGATACGAAATCTTGAATTTAAGTTGGTTCCAAGGAAGTTCATGCGAACGCATTGCAACTGAATGTCAAATGAAGCGGCAAAATTTTAAGAAATGAAATATGTTGGCGTTGGCGGCGGACTAAATGACGCCCCAGCGACGTAAAGTCCTCCTGTCATTTACTTCAAGCTAAGCATTAGATTTTTGTGCCGTTTGTTGTGATGTCCTTCCTCGTCGCAATTGCAGTCAGAAAGGCAACGCACACGAAATTCTTGCAGATGTTTTTGCTGCAGTAGTTTTGTAATGTAGGTTTTTTGTATTTGATTTTTTTGCTTTTGGTGCAGTAAACGCAACCAAGAGAGACCAAAAGCAAATATTTCATTTTAGAGGACGAACAGGTCATGAAGCCCGTAAAAATAATAAAAAAAATTGACTACAAAAATAGAAAAGAAATGGAAAAACACGACTAAAGGCATTTGAACTGCTGAATACGATGACTTTTACAAAGGATCACATCTAAAAGGATATAGTCTAAAGTATATACTCACAGCTAAACACACAACTGCACTGTTAAGCAACGCATGCCATCAGCTGCCTGCATGCAGTTGCCTTGCAGTCCCCCAACGAATTTTACACACAATTTTCTTGCAAAAGCCTTAACGGCAAGCGGTGGAATCTTAACTGCATGCGGCAGAAATATACTTGGAAATTATAGGAGTAAGTATTACAGATAACCTATGTGGCGCTATTTAAAAATGGTTATATGCTTATATTCGTATTAACAAATAACTACTATTTAAAAATAGTATCCGGAAATTGTCCACGGTTACATAAATCACACCATTTGATTCGTATTGTTCATCAGTAATTGAGTTCAATAGATCCAACGAAAAAAACAACAGGATTATAGAGCTAGCAGAGGATTATAAATATAGTAGATGTGCTCGCAATTAACCTTAAACAAACAAAATAAAGTTGGTCTTTTAAATGAAGATCATAATACCTGTCGTTAAATATTTCACTATATCAGATAAGTATACGATCTCTCCATACAATATTTTACATAATAGATACTGGACACACAGTAGATGTGTTAGCAATTGACCATAATCAAACAGAAAAAAGTTGGCTATTTAAATGAAGCTCATATTATCTCTAGTTAAATGTTTCGTAATATTAAATAGAGATTTGAGTTTATCTATATAAAAAATAAATATTATTGATGAAGCAGATTCTAATAAGTGCTTTTTCTCTACCAACAGAAACTTTTTTTTTCAGCAGTCAAGCTAAGGAATTAGAAGCTTTATAAGTTTTTGTAACATTTATCAATCTTTCCAGAAGAAGGGGACTTCAAGGTGCTTTGATAGCTTTTAAATGGATTTCGCAGAAGTGATCGATCCAGCTGAATGTTCGTATTTAATGATTCAAAACATATATTCATCAACTGTCAATGCTTCAATTTAGTTTTGCACCAAAAATTTCTCAATAGATCTTGTTTTTGAACATCAGCATACTATCGTTATTACTTTTTATTGGAATTTTCAAAATAAGTTTGTTTTCTTTCAAAACTCAGCGCCCTTTTTTTTATATTCTCTCAACATCCACGTTTTCAAGCTTTGGCATAGTACCAATATTTTAAGAAGGTGCTAGTTTTTTATTTGAAACTTTTCCATAATAAATTAAATATATTTAACAAAAATCGAAAAAATTTGTTGAAAATAAACATACATTATTAATTCATTGAAGAAGCTTTTTAATTTATCCAACCTATATTGCCTAAATATTCTACAAATCAAGCTTCTCATAAGAAAAAGGGAAAATATACGCACATTTAAAGAAACAAACACATTCCGCTAAATGCACCCTAACAATCTGCAGCGGAAAGTTTTTTTTATATGAAAGTTTATTAGTATTCCGTAGGAATCCATTTCTACTGCCGAAAAGTAAGCATCAACTTGCTACTAAGAAGGACTTTTTCAGAGTGGGTGTGAGAGGACGAAAGAACGATGAACGTAGATTGTAAAGGTGGCAACATGCTAACGCAGCAGTGCATATCGAATGCTGTACAGCAAAGTAAACAGCACGGCGCAACATTCATTTTTCGTGTTGCATTCCTAAAGGACAGAATAAATCTTAAAATTTGAGCGTACCATTTTGCAATGTTTCCTTTGAGAATTTTAAAAGAAATAAGAAAAAAATCTACATTTATACACCGACAAGGCAAATTTGCCATTCTATTCCATCATCATCCCAACTCTACCCACGAGCAACTAACGCATACCGCCAACAATGGAAACAGTTATGGCAATATTAAGTATAAGTAATGCAGCTATGTACCAGAAGTTGTTATGCGTCCTTGGAATGTCCTTCTGAAGTCGTTGCTATTTGTGTTGCAGCATCGCGATACTGTTTAGTTTCTTATCATCTTGGTGAGGCGCAGTGCAGCAGTCATTACTGAAAATTGGTTTTGGGTCGCATTTTACGCTTTACAACCTCATCCACAAATGTGTTAGCCCATTTTACGATTTCTTCTTATATTTTTACTAAATCATCTACTGATGTTGATGTTGATGTTGTTGTTTTGTTGTTGCATTCGATTTGATATTTTTTTTTCTTTTTCATTTCTATTTTTTGTTTTCATATTTTTCTATTATTTGAAGATTGCAACCATTTTTCGTTGTTTTCCTTATATTTGGCGCCTTGAGTTTCTTCTTTTCTTTCTCACAATCCTTTTTTCTCTGATTGCACATGTATGCGTGTGATTGCAAGTGTGTGCATGTATGTACGTTGTTTTTCGTTATTCTTGATTTTGTTGCTGTTAAGTTGCATGTGAGTGCTGCTTGGTTTGGGTGATTTGCTAAGATCAAAAAGACTAATGTGCGGATTACAAGGATTTAGTAATGCAATTGCGTTTTACAATCGGAATTTAAAACAAGACTAAAAGGCTATGATTTTTCTTTACTGCACTCTCCTTGCATGCACATCAAGCTTAATATATATCCTTTTGAATGTACAAGCAGATACATTTATGAGATTAATGGAGAATAAGTGTTCACATCGGTTATCGCTCACAAGGACTTTACTAAATGAAAACATGAGTTCGTAGTATGCAATAATAAAGGAAATTACCACAAAATAAAGAAAATATTGTGGTCTAAGGAACATAAATGCTTTTAATTCGGGTGAAATTATATATATTTAAAAGTTAATTAAAAACTTAAGTGTATGAAGAAAATCAAAAAGAAAATTTAAAGTTAACCTGGGTTTAAACCATACAATTAAAGATTACGAAGACTTTTAATTCATAATAAGATAAGCGAGTAATCATAATAAAAAAACCATTATCGGAATAAAAGCGGAGGTTAGATTTGTAAATATTATATTATGGGACACTAAAACAAAAATGGTTTTTATGAAATAAACATAAAAAAATATGTAAACAATATTGTAATTAACGTAAAAAATTATTACTTAAAGGGTTTTAATACAAATTGTAAAATGCATAATATATATGTATATAATGTATGAATACAAAAATATTAAGTAATCCTAAATTCTTTTTGTATATTTGCTCTCTAAGTCGTGATGTTATACCGATTGTTTGAATTTTTGTTTTATTTTGATACAGGTCCTCATGCTTTAGTCTAAGTAAGTATGCTTACATAATATAAGTAAGTCGAAAATTATTTGAAAAAGTGTCTGTTTCCTTCCCTCTCCTGTAAAAATCTTATCTCTTTTTTTATTTTGTTCTGCCGTCTTTTTTCATCGATATACCATATAGTAGTTTATCGACTCACAGTTGAGTTGAGTATTGACATCATCTGCCAAATTTACCCTTCAGACAGTCACGCATTTTATATTGCAATTAGTATGAAATCTTATAAACTCAGTTGAAAATTTCACTTTATCAAAGATAATTTACCTTAGTATTCTCAAGTACAAATGATAAAATATATATTCATTATATTTATACCAGTTTGCTTAAAATATAAACACAGAGGAAGTTTCATTTACTTTCGAGCTCAAGAAGTGACAACTGATCTGCATATCATGGTACTCTTATGACAAAACCACCAATAAATAATTACGGTCCATATCAATATTCATTATTTTAGTTCGCATGAAGCTCCAACTGCGCCAGTGTTTTCTTAAGATATTTCTACATTTTGTTAGTAGTCTTCTTCTTTTTTGACTACTCAATATTCTAAAATTAAAAATCTTCTTAAAAGTCTTATTTCTTCTGTCGTCAATATTTTGTCGTCATCTGTACCACCTTGTAACTGGTCCAATACTCGTGTACAGTGTTTTGGTTCTTTTCAGGTAGTCAGCTTTATTGGTAGCCATAAATACAATAAGGATTATAAACTTGATATCGTAAATGGAAAAAGGATGATGCTGCGGGTGTGTATTATTTATACACCTCTTGAAAAGTCTTAATTATTTTCACATTATCTATTGTGGAGTAAATACTTTGAATATATAATGATGGTGATTATCACTTTTCTATAAACAAACTTTTTTTCTAATGCTACAGTTTAAAATTGTGTTTGTAATCTTCTATATACATGTTTTCTCAATAATTATAAAATGATACATATCCATAATTGCTTTTCAATATAAAGTGATGGAACCAATGGTTTTCGTTATTTGAGACTAGAAAATTATATATACCAATTTCTATAAAAGAAAATATTTATTTTTAAAACTAGTTTTATTATTAATTTTATTTTTGTTTAAAAAAAAATGACAAATCATAAAAAGAATATATATCCTCTAAGTCATTAGAAGAAACCCCAGTTTACATATCAGTCTTATAACTCCAATAGCATGCAACATATATATAAAATTTTTAATGTCAACTATAAAATAAATCAATATTTATTAAACATATAAAAATACCATAAAAACTTTTTTTGAAAAACGGGATGTCTTCAAGGAAAAATGCACCCTAATATAGGAACGCATTACTGGAAAAGGATTCAAGGCAGACCGACACGTGACTGCAGCACAAATAAAATGCAGTATCAATAATCTTACGATGAAGTAAGAAATTTTCAACAAGGACAACAGAACTGTAGTATGCACACTTTTGGGGTAAGAAGGATAAAAAAAATAAATTTAATAGAAGAAAAAGAAATTAGGGGACAATAAGAGACAATGACAACTTTAACGGCAATAACAAAGCGATTTAAACTGACGCAAAATACGACATTAAGTAAATGAGTTTAGGACGCATAAAGCAAGGAATTGACTTACACAAAAAAAAGTTTTTATAAAATAGGGAAAAAATCGTTATGAAGGATATAACGATAGTTGGGTAGTACAAGGCTAATACTAACATAAAATGTAAGGTAACAGAACCAGTGATAGCTAAAATATAAGTCCATGTAATCCAACATTGGCTGGAGTGAAAATGATATTTTTATTTTATGTAATGTGATGATCTAATAGCAATCCATCCGCTATAGATATATTCCGATATTTATAAACAATAATATATATATAAATTATAATTTCATATTGGAGCTACACTTGTACTTAAATGAAAGAAATTAGAACCGAAAACTGTGTACAGAGAAGAGTTATGGTTAACGATTTTTTCCATGAGTGTATAAAGATGCAGTAGATGACTCATGATTTAATTGGGACCATCTTACATATCATTTCCAGAAATAGATCTAATACGCTTTCTCCTTGATACTGTTACTTACTACTAGTAGTATATCTTGTATACATTTTTGGAATCATTGATCTATCTATATAATGAAAGGAGCAATGATTCTAGCCATGAGAGCTTAAATTAAGTGCGCCATTCATAGAAAGTAAAATGTTGGATAAAAAGTCATAGACATTTCCTTTAAAGGCAATTGACCAACAATATTTTTCATTATTAATGCGACAACATTATCTCTCGTATTAAAATTTGACGTACATGATTTAATAGTTATTATATATCTTTATTTAAATATGTTATGTCTTTTAAAACAAAATTTCATTTGATATTTGATTATTGATATTCTGGTATTCTTACTTATGCCTCTTTAAAGGTTGTTACAAGAATTGATTTATTGCTTTACAAACTATAAAAGATACTTAGTTCTATTAAATGCTGGCCAGTAATTTTACTGCGTAAAGTAACAGTATTAAATAATATTTAAACATTTTCATTTTTTTCATGGATTTTTCGTGAATTATAAATATTTTGTTTTATTGTTGGAGAGAATCTCTTAAATGAACTCATTCAATTTAAAGCTATAAATAAGACTACCTACATTCCTTGTTTGGAGTCCAACAAAATCCTTAACTTTTCTGAGGATTGACACCGGAAACTTTTTTTTAAGTGATAAAGTTATAGATCTTATAAGTTGTACTTTGACCTATTATTAATAATTTTAATAATTTTTTATTATCTAAATTAACTATATTTAGAAATATCTATCAAAAATAATTATAAAAAAATATCTATAAATTCCCTTAATTAGTCATAGGAATGGTTTGGAAAACTTTTTCTAGCGATAGAATAATAGATCTCATAGGTTATGATATACCTTTAATACTATTGAAATTTCAGTCATTTTTTATTATCTTAATTAACGTTATTTGGTTATATCTATCAACAGCTCTAATTTGTTGATTTTTACGAAGCTTTTTCTAGCTGTAGAATACTAGATCTCACAGAATATGGTGTACTTGTAAGTGTTCTAATAATTTTAATTATTTTTTATTATCTAAATTAACTATACTTATGGTAGAAATATCTATCAATAGCCGCAATTTGCCTGAGAATCAGTTTTAGGAACTTTTTCCAGCGGTAGACTAATAGACCTTATAGATGATGGTGATTTTAGTATGATTTTAGTAACTTTAATTAAATTTTATTATTTAAATTAATTTTGTTTAGTTATATTCATAAATACCTTTGAATTGCCTGAGGATTAGTTTCGGAAACTATCTAGTAATATAATAATAGTTCTCATAGATTATGGTGTACCTTAGATGCTCCTAATAATTTTAATTATAGAATATGTAATATTTATATTTATTATCTAAATAACCTTCACTTTTGAAATATTTTTAATATTCATATAACTGTGAAAATATATTAAATAGCTTGAAATCTTATTTCATCCTTGTACTTTACAAAGCAAGGTCACGCTGAGGAAGCATATGAAGTATTTCTAATATTAATTTTAAAAATTTAATATTAACACTCCAAGGAAACTCAACTTTTTTGTTACATTAAGCTAAATTGCTTGCTGGGATTCTTATGAAAAGTATTAATACCAACAACAACAACATTATGGAATATCCTGTTTTAAAAAGTAAGGAATCGAAAGCAGTGAGGAGCAAACAACAACGCATGTCTTCAAATGTTAGCAGAAGCAGGAAAAGTCATTTGAAAGTCGTACAAAGTCATTGACAAAGTAACGCATGCACGCAGTATCCTGCCAAAGCGAGGGTAACACTGTGAAACATGTTAAGCAAGCAACCAAGGCAAGGGTGTTTGTAAGGATTCAAGGAGTAAAAAAGTGCCAAAGTGTAAGAAAAAATTTACTTTATAATATAAAGAATTGAGGGCATTATGACATTATTTATGTGGTGCTGGCTGTGTAGGGTTGGCGGGTTTAGCATGAGTTACACAGGGACATTTACAAGGAACACGGCGGCACAGAAAGAACCCTGAACTACCCTTGCAAAAGCTAAAATGCGTTGCGGTAGGTTATGCTTAATGCGTTGCCTGTGTTTCTTTAACATTTGGGGTACTTTTATGATGTTTTTTATATATAATTTATTTTACTTATTTTTTTTGGTTTATTGTTTGTAAGTTGCCATGTTGGTAACACGCTGTTATGCATTAGGGTAGGTCTTGTTCTTGGACGAAGGGCTGTAACACGCACTTACACAATTTTTCATATGTTTTACAACATTTTGTTAATGTAATGTTAAAATATTTGCTGATGAAATGTAAAGCATGCGGTAACAACACAAACCAGCACACCTAAACACCATTTTGTAAAGAAAGCCAGGCACACGCCCTTCAAACTGCAGTGCCTATAATGCGCAGTCGATTGCAATTGCAACAACCTAACAACCTCATATGAGTCAAGTCTTCTAGCTGTTGTTTTTGTTTATATGTAAAACATTTCTGTTTATATTTTATTTTTTGTTATTGGCTCACATTGGCATGCCGGCATACCATGTAAAATTGAACAACAGCTCACATAGCTTTTGCATGCAATCACATCAGCAGGAAGGTAAGCAAGGTAGACAGGCGGGAATGTGTTGCACTTTTAAATATTATTATTTGGAATACTTTTAAAATGGCCGTCGCACTTAGTAGACGCCTACATGTCGGAAACGCTGCCATTACGCTATTTATTTGTACAATGATATCCATTAAAGTAAATGTTTGACGTAAATTGTCTTGTTTTCCTCTTTAGGTGCACTGTTATGCTTTTTATACTGGTGCTCGCCGTCATTTGGCTACACCCCAAAAAACATAACATTGACATTAAACAACTAAAAATGTTAGAACATAAACCTTAAGTAGCGCATTGTCGCCACAGATAGAAATAATTATTATTAACCACAAAAATGGTTTTAGCTAAAAACTTATCTAACAGAGCTTGCAGGTTATGAGAGTCATAAAGAGATTTCGCACAAAGATACTGTGACTGTCCAAGCAGGTTGCAATGGATCGAAAATAATATGAGAATAGAAATTTGTGTGTTTATTAAGTGACAGACCTGTTGAAGAGACATGGTGAATATAGTAGCAATAGCAAACCATCGATAGTGCCAATTAATTATAGGCTATAATGTTTCAAAACAATAAGGATAATATATGTACCTAATTTGAATACAATGGTTAGTATAAGTTGACTCCTACTGGCAATTTGAAGGGCATCACAAAGAGCAATAGTTCTTTTCGAGTGATGAAATAATTAAATAAAAATCATTTCAATAAAATAATTTTAAAAATTATTTTCTACTGATAAAGGAGCCTTGCCGGATCTTGAAGTATTTACTAGCATGCACGGCTCGTCGTTTTTGGATCAACAGAAACAGAGTAGAATATTGTCTTTGCCTATATTAGAGAAAATTTTCGAATAAATACCAATGCATACAAATTGAGTTAATTTTATCATTACTTTTTATAGTAAAAACAATAACGACGGGCAAATATCTTAATGTTGGCATTGCCTTATACAATGTATATAATGTAAAAGCGATTTTGAAAACACACAAACATATTTGGTATCTTTCAAGTTATCAACTATCCAAAATCACCTCACAAGAGACACTACTATTTGATCTGCAATAAAATGCATTTTGATGATATTATATTTCAGTTTCAGTGACAAGGATAGTAAAACACATTGAAACAATTGACCCAATTTAAAAATTTTGCAGAACTTCTAGAAAGATAATAATCATGACCATGAATATTCATAATTAAATGACATTATACATGTATAAGAAATTTTTAAAGTATACAGGGCCATTTATTAATAAAAATTCAAGAAGTTTGCTTGGCGGAACTAATTTATTGTATATAAGCTAGGTAACGTATTATACATCTGAATCCATACAGAACTTTTTGTGATCTAAAAGCCGGTGTCAGATCTTCACCGAGGTCACATTTTCACCGTGGTCAGAAGTTCACCGTTGTCAGTGGAGTATTCGCTGGAGTATTCTTATGAAAATAGATAATTCTATATCTCATATTCTTTATTTTTACTGAAATCTGGAAATTATTTCTCCGAAGAGGTGAAAGAAGTGCGGTGCTCAACCAGGGATATACAATTTAATTTGTAGATGCGTGTAACACCAACATATGTCCTCACACCTATTTAAAATAACTTTTAAACAATACATTATATCTGACAACATAACTCAAGAATATATATATATTTAAAAGATTAATAATGAAGTACATTTTATATAGAAAATATTCGGATTTTAAAATTTAAAAAAACCAAGTACAAAAGATATCATCACAATTATGCCCTTTTTTGTGGGAAGTTGGTAATACAGGATCCTGTCCTTATGCGAGGTTTGAGTTGAACCTATTATTAGTAAGCATCTAAATTAGCTGAAGAAAGAGCACGTTTTAAATTTTGTATTCATAGAATCATTGAAAATGTTACAGACGACCTATGGTACATGTTTATACCACAGTTTTAAGAATGCTAGAAACCATTTGAAGAAAGTCACAAATCACTGGAATATAAGTTTTTGCTTCCAAATCTGGGAGAATATATGTATTCTAAAAGAATAAAGAATATTCTTGAGGTGAGATATGACTTTGCAACTAAAATCCAGCAGGCACACACATAATAGGTATGTGTTAATTACAGTACCTGGAGGACTGAAGCTTTATATCTGGTTCCAGGAGGATTAGGGTTCACAGCTTTGACCGTATTTTTTAATTGATCTTGGCCTCTTTAATAAGAGTATCGTGATGATTGTAGTTAAAACTTAAAGTTTCACGAGTAGATTGAACATATTCTTTTATTTTTAGTTCATAGGGAATTTAATTTTATAACCGGATACTGTCACCTAAAGAACAGCAGTGTTATTTGATGGGTCTAGAATGCGTTCTATTGAAGAAGGAAACCATATCCAATGAGAGCATTTATCGTTGCATTATACTGATACGTTGATGATGACACCATTGATGTTAAGCATTAATGACAGGTAATCACGATACAAAATCAAGATAATCTGCTTTCTAAAGAATATAGAAAACACCACAGGCAAATAAAAACTTAACATGACCAGTTTTAACAAACGCGTACTACTACTACATACTGTGTTCTTATTTTTTATTCGAGAGCTGTAACAATTCATTCGCAGTATATAATATACAGAATTTCATGAATGGTGTTTACATCATGGAAAGTATTTATAATTTTTTGAGATGGATCCATTCAATTGTTTAAATTTGATATTCTCCACGTCGCAATATAGACATTTTTTGTACTTTCCATAGACTCTCTTCTAGTACAAATATCAGCATTTATATTTCTTTTAAATAAATTTAAAATATAAGTATAATATGTTTAAATGCAATGAGATGAACCAAGCAATGCGTTAATTAAATTAGTATAAGCGAAAAAATAAAAAGGATACTGTTTACAACGTACAATAAAAAAAATGACAAGAAGGAACAAGTAGTAAAATAACTATTAAAAGCACATGACCCGTAGAAGAACAAGCTAATAACAATTTAACTTAAGTTTAAGTTCAGCTTAAGTTGCGTTAATAACAACAATTATTGAAAAGCATGAGCAGGTAACAATAAACCAGCAACTGCAACAAAACTACGAGTATCAACGACAACAGCAACAGCAACAGAAGCAGAAGTAACACCAACAAAAATGTAAAGGCAAAATAGTCTATTAACATTAAGAATGTATCTGGAAAAATTTGTACGTAGGGTCCATTGAATGTTGTTCTGCACGTTGTTGTAGAATGTAAGTAAATTTCACACTTAAGAGGGCAAAGGGCATTAACTGCAATAACAGCAATAAGAATTAACAAAATTAACAACAAAGACAACAAAAACAGCAACAACAACAATATATAAATAAAAACAACAATAATAAAATTACACTATCAATAGAAAAGAAGACTTCCTCGGTGGTGCAGCTATGCCAAATCGGATGCATAGCATTTTGTTGAGTTAATGAAAAAATTTCATCGTTCTATGAACCAAAAAAATAATCCAAAAAATCCAGCTATGCACATAAATATGTTGGTGCATCAGTTAAAGGGAAAAGCATTTTTAAGTGCAGTTAAACTGCTAAGCGTGTCTATTGCAACTAAAGAGCATAACAACAATTTACACAGCAACACGATTCTACAGTTCCCAGATTAATTTTGCGCGTACAAAGCCCAAATCATGCGCAATGCACTGCGCTGCACTGCACTGCACTGCACTTACAAAACGCAAACTCAATAGCCAAGATACTGTACTGCACCGCACCACATCGCATCGTACCTCAACAAAATCCAATGAATTGAATTTTATGTACCGCAGATAATTTTCCAATTTGAGTGGCCAAAATAATTTAGTCAGCGCATAGTTCAACTGTCTTCTGTCTTCCCAGCATCAAACTTACTGCTTCCTCACAGCACACAGCTCAATGGTCACTACTCACTGCTGTTGTCTTCTAAAGAAAATCCAGAAAATCTTGACGATCACAAAACTCATTTGTTGCAGCTCGTAAAAAGCAACAAAAATCGCATTGCGTACGTTGCAGTATTGTTGCTCGCACAATTTGTTGGCAACATTAGTCCCAGAATCGTGATGCATATGGGTGAGAAGCAAACTCGCTGCATTTACTATACACTCGATGTGCCTTATTTAAAAACGATTAAGTAATTCAAGTATACGCGCGATTAAATTGGAGCAAACGAGCTAACGAAGTATGCAACAGTTTGTGCAACTTGCAACACATTGCACCCACTGCACTCACTACGGTTGCTGCCACAAACGTTCTTCCTCACTTTGGTTTCTTTTCTCTGTTTCTCGATATTCAACTTAAATATTGGCGTGCAAGCTTTACTTGCTCTGTAGAAGTATCGGATGCTATGTCCAATGATGATGAAATTTGAACAAGGAGCCGAAAAGTGCATATTACTGAGGTCACCGATAAGTAAAATAAGATAAACTTTTTCGCAGCGGAGTAGAAAAATTGATTGTAAATTTAAAAAAAAAATACTTCACTTTTCGGTAGAGACGTTTCACTTTTGGTGAAAACATTTTAGTTGGTATTTAAAAACTAAATTAAAACTATTTGACTAGTATGATATCTTTTTTTTTTTTTTAAATATGGGTACAGTGATCTTAAGGTACTTAGATCATTGGATAATAGATATGACTAGATTTGGCAGGATCTCTTGCAGAAGCTATTAGAGTAATTCTGTCTGGCTCTCTTATGGCTTTGAGTGAATTTAATATAACTTCTAATGTCTTTCACTTACTTTAAAATTTACCAGAGATAAGTAGATGAGAGTAGATAAAACCTGGCATATATGTATTCCAAGACTTTCTTCGTAAAAGATCGCTGTTTTTATAAAGGTGAGCCATATCATTCACATAACCCGTTGACTTTAAAAATGATCCCCAAGCTTAACTGGGTTTCAAATATTTTCTTCGTAAAAAACCGTCCTATTAACAGTAACAGACTTTCTTCGTGAAGGAAGAACCGTCATTCTGTCCTTCTGTTACCGTCCTATTAACAGTAACAGACTTTCTTCGTGCTTTTTAATAATGGTGAGACCCACAACACCCAATAACATAACAATGGACCCCAAGCTCAAATTTGTTTTAAGTTTTTCTTCGTAAAGGACTGTCCTATTAATAGTAATAACTGTATATATAATTATAATCGTTTTAATTCAAAGCTAAACTAAAAACATTGGTTAATAATTTAAAATATAATAAACAGTTTTTTCCAACGACGTGAGCGCAAATAATGGAGAAACGATACATACGAAAAAGAAGTCATGATTTTTAAATACTATGAAAAATTTGACTATAGAATATATAGGTCTAGTGTTTGGAAACAAAAATTTTTTAATTATTTCTTAACTAGTGTTAACAGATTTTTTCATCAAGCACATAAAATGACTGCTAAACAATAACAATAAAATGCTTTTTTGAAGCACTATAAATAAACAAAATAATGATAATAAACAAGAAGTGACTTTCTCTAAATTGACTTAAATGATTACTGCCTTCTACTAAAAAATATGTGGCCAAAACGGGCACATATTGTAAAACACACTGTTAAATATACTGTTACACTGTTACCAACGAGATAGAAAGGACTTTATCTATGAATACATGCATATGCATATGAATACATGCATGTCCTGCTCTTTTAAAGCAGATAACAATCAGTCGAGCTGTCTACATATATTTACTTAATTCGTTGGAAATAGTGCGAAGTCGCTTATTGGACATAGGGATCAACTGAACAAACCTACAAAGGAATTATCGCAACTACAATACTAATCATTAGGTTAGAAGCGCTTTCAACTTTTGGATTTTCTACCAACTCAAAATAATCTTTTATGAAAAACTAAAGAAATTCTTCAGTAAAAAAAGTGATAGAAGTTGTAAGGAAGGGTTAGATAAAAGGAAAGAAAGAGAAAATAATAATTTTGCGAAAAAATTAAAGAACATTTTAACATTCAAAGAGGCAGTACTCGCAAGGTGGGGCTATACCTATTACAGATCTTTGACTACAAAAAAATCTTTCGTAAAAATCTAAAGATTTCTTTAATAATCAAATAGGTAACACTTGCAAGAAAGTGCTATTTTATAGATCACCGACTACAGAAAACTCTTTTGTGCAAAATTAAAGAATATTTTTAACAATCAAAGAGTAGACCTTGCATAAAAGAGCTAATTTGCATATCTCCGACTACAGAAAACAACTATAGAGATGATATCCATAGTCCATTATTGAGATGAATTTCATCTAAGACCATACGA
>NC_051846.1:192043671-192048429 GCF_002237135.1 Teleopsis dalmanni
AATAGTAATAATAGTAATAATAGTTATTACTATCTAAAGAAAGGCGTGTATCGACTATGCCCAGTGACATATATATATATATATTTAAAATAGAAGTGTGTGAGCTACATATACATATCTAAAATGTCTCTCGATGTTTTCCTTCTCAACCTTGTAAAAGTATTGAAAGGGGACATCATGTGTGTAACCAGCGGGTTTGGGTGTATATATATGCAATGAGCGTAATTCTTTAAAATACTAGCTATTTCTTTCTTGATTGTCCGAACATGTAATTGTTTATGCAGCAGTTCATTCGTTATATACCAAGGTGCATTTGTGATCATACGTAGTGGTTTAGATTGAAAACGCTAAATAATTGCCAGGTTTGAATCTGCAGCAGTACCCCATAATTGGGCCCCAATACTCCATATAGGTTTTAGTACAGATTTGTATAAAAGCTGTTTATTGTCGAGTGACAATTTGGAATTTCAGCTGAGGAATCAAAATAAGTTTCGTAATTAAAGCCCCAGGGTGATTTCCAGGTTAACCTACTATCCAGATCCAGATGCCCAAGTATTTTGTTTCAACAGCTTGTGGTAATTGAGTATTGTTTATTAAAACAGGCGGGCACGTAAAACGTTTTCTAGTAAATGTACGTGGAACTAAGCATACATTTAATCTACTATATGTTACGTTTTACTTAATAGATATGTTACCTTTAATATTCTGGAGTCTTATATTAACATAATTTAGATGTCATAAGATTTACACTACTCTCGTATTATAAGTAAGAGAGTATTATATCTAAAATATCTTAATAGATATTCTTCTGTAGCAAAAATCTAATAATTTAGCATAGATATTCAGATATCACCAATTCGGAATTTTGGCGTGTTTTTGTGCCAGCCCAGACATTTCCAGTATTTGGGACCTACCGCATATAAATGTACATACATATCTCATATTGACGTATACATATATTATATTATGTATGGGTTAAGCCATTAAAAGACTTATTCATATATTTACATAATTCAAGTATTCCTAGATCTAATTCTGTAACTTTAAATACTCATAGGATTCTAAGAATTCCGTCTGCTGCAGCACAACAACTACTACAAAAAAATCAAAAAAAAAACAAATGCTGTCGTCATTGCATGTGAGCGGTAAAATTATTATTGTAGTTGTTGTTATTTAGTTGCTGCTGACTACCGTCACAACATACTCGTTTAAGTTACCGTAAGGTAAACTTACGTCAAATTTTTTCGCTACGATACCGCCTGCTACAATTGTTACTGTTGTTGTTGTTATTACGAATGTTGTTGTAAAAGTCATAAATGAAATTCTTATTGCAAAACGAGCAGCACGGGAAATTTGCCAGGACATGACTGTTTCCGTTTGGTAACACCTTTGTGCCAAGTGTTGCCACACTGCACCAACAACATTCCAAAATAAATTATATGTGACTGGGTACAGTAGTTGGATACGTAAATATAATAACGTTACGGGTAACATTTATACGTAGCTGCTTCGGTTTAAAGTAATTTAATGTTGGAACTACGTTCATAGTGACTGTAGAGCCTCCGCATAGGTGCCTTTACATTTTATTTTCGTATTCGATCGTATAAAAAATGCAAACATTTGTATTCATTCTTTATCGCACCGACCTAACCGAATTATGGGGTGGCAGAAGCAATGCGAATACATGAATATATTGAGAGGCGCTGGGATGGAGACGCCCAACTTTCAAGGAAGCAGACAAAAAATTGAAAGCTATTTGCTATGTTTATTATCCTGTTTGTTTTTTAGGTTAGTTTGTTTATTTTTTGTGTTAATTTACTTTGTTTTTGTAAATTCAATTCTTGCATTTTCAGTTGTTCAGCAATATTTGACATACCTATGTACCTATGTAGTGTAAGCATACGCAGATATTGAAGAAGAAAAAATATAAATTCGAAAGAAGAAATTATGCTTCATATTTGCAACTTGTTTTGCAAAACAGTCTACCACTTCTTTGTTTCTTAAACCTTAATTTTTTATATCCCTGGGTGCAGTTGCAGAACATTACATTGCTTACTTTGATTATTGCCTTGCTTAGCTACCCGATAATATTTACTCCACATATATTAGGTTTCCTGCATATTATGCGTTAATATATTCTTCAAAAACATACATTACCTAATAATTGTTTTATAAAACGATTGACATGAATGACCACATCAGTTTGTCTACTATTCACTTCGGAAGCAACAGCATGTCAAATCTATTTGCCTAATGGGGGATCGACACAATTTTCTATATATATTTACTGGGAAAATATAGTTTTGCAACGATTTTATTTAAAATCCTTGCGATATTATCACTATCAAATGCACTACAAGTAGCTACTATTATTAGATTACAGGAAACGATAAAAGAAAAGAGTTCACAAAACACTAGCTTGAAAGTATAGGTCAATTTGAAGTAAAACGATTTCTTATCATAGCAAAGGAATTATCAAGTGGGATACTTCCTCTAAGCAGAAATCACTGCAACCTGTGATATCATTTAAATATGTTATGGTTCTCCGAAACTGATTACATTAATGGTATTATACTTTTTGACTTAATTTTTAGTTAACAAAACAATTGGTTGCAGCAACTATTTTCACAATTTTCAACTGTTTTATATTTAGTACAAAAATTGCTCTGCTAAATAAACTGGTTAAACCATCATCTCACATATTTGCAGAGATGCTTCCGATGAGAACGATACAATCAGTGGAAAGTGCTATAGGATTGTGACCAATAACTCTTATATTTAATTAAATGACTATAATATGTAATGTCAGTAATCTCAACATGACGATACCATGTGCACATAGTACGTGACCCAATCAGGTTATTACAAAAGAATTCGATGAGCACTTATTTACAAACAATGGTCCTGAGAAGTACTCTTCAATATTATACGATCTCGCCTCTTATATTATTTACAAAGAAGATATATAAACGAGGGGATTTACTTAGTTAATTCAAATCAATTGGATCACTACTCAATCTCACTCGAGTTCTCACAATTCTTCTGTGTATGAATCTCCATAATCTCACCTCTTCACATTATTTTCAATGGGAAATATATAAACTCGCTGATCTATATATAATAGATAACCCAAAACACTTTGAAACCAATATTTGCAGAGTTACCTAAGATTCTAGGTTATATATTCGAGGTTATATTTTCATTGTAGTAAATCACAGCATATGAAGTCATAATAAAAAACTAATGACATACCTTTAAGAATTTAATGAAGTCAATTTTGTGAGCATTACCATGATGTTAATATATTTCATTGAACTTCAAAAATTTAAATTTTGAAAAAATCACTTTTATATTTTAATAAAATTAGTTTTCTTCGCAATTTGCCTGCTGCTCTGCATTACTTGCAGTTAAAAGGATTTGATTAATCCAATCAAACTCTATTAACTTAACGATTTTTTAATGAATTGGTTGAGGTAATTTTTTATACACATATCCGCTATAGAGTTGACCATTAAATTCATTATAATATTTTCACCCATCTCCTTTCTGAACAAGGAATATTGACTTTGGTTGTTGATAGTTCACACAATAACGATGTAACATAGATTTAATTTATTTAAACGCCAATGCCCACGATTATGGCGCAACCTAAACTGTTGTTTCGTCTACAAAATTGTCCAGTTCTCGCGCGCCAATCCGACACCTGCAAATGTATCTCTACTTAACCCGCATGTAAGTACAGAATTTATGGTAAGTGCAAAATGTTGCTGCTGGTACAAGTGTGGAGCCTGTTTACTGCAGCTGAAAACTGCTGCTTCTAATTGTTGTTAATTTGAGCTTAAATGTTTGTCAGCCCAAAGACGATGTCGTGTCACAACGTGTCAAATGAAATGACAGAATTGCAAAGGACATACAAAAAGGAGCAAACCAAGTAAGCAACTAAAGTACAAATTCAACTTATTTACACTATCTAATTTCGCTTCTGCAGTTTGTGCAATTTTTAGTTTACTTCTTTGCTTGCGACCGTTTTTTTCTGAGTTTTTTATCTATATACTCAGATATTTTTTTTTTTTGTAATATTGCTATTCCTTTAGTCAACTTCAAACAAAAGTATTTACTGTATTTGGTATTCCTTCTGTTGGTGCTGCTACTGTTTAGTTTGCGTTGTTGTTGCTGTTGTTAGAATGCCAAAGTCTGGACATGATTATGTGTTCATAGCACCTACATGATAGGCATGATAGGTTCCTATTTCTTTCTTTGTTCTCAATTTACACGGGGCAATGCTTGTGCAAGTGCAGATTTCATATGAAATTTTCAAAGTAAAGTTTCGTCAAGTGGAAAACACTTGTAAGTTTACCGTGTCCAAAGCAACCTGGCGTATATGTTAGGAATATGTGGACTAACATTCGCATTTGTTGTAATAGCCATAGTTTCATGTCTAACTAATGCGCCATGAGAAAAAGAGAAAAATTATTGTTTTAAAAGGTAAACATGAAGAAAAGTAATAGAAAACTCGACTAATTCGTACAAATGGAAAATGTAAACGAATTTCCTGTTCATTACCAACGTCAGTTCTTTTTCGTTCTTTTAATGCAATAATACTGTCTTTTACAAGGTTGAGGTATGAAATGGGTTTTTAGTTTGTGTGAGATAGAAGATTCCACATATGCAAAATCACCGAATTAGTCAGTAGTCGAGAAGAGACTGTTTGCTTACTAAGATGCTGATTTGCAAAAGTGTTAAGGAACTTGCTTTAAA
>NC_051846.1:192048529-192076569 GCF_002237135.1 Teleopsis dalmanni
TCGCGCGCTGTATATTCTTCGATATTTTAAGTTTATGTAGTTTGGCAGCAATTAAGGACAATTACTATGCCAAAAATGAGCGCGATCTGTCAGACAGTTCGTTTACGGCAGCTGTTGAAACCAGTTCACCTCAGTAGTGCGTTGCGAAAAAAACAATGGAAAAAAATATTGAACAAAGAGTTTGCATCAAATTTTGTGTTTCGAACGAAATTTCGTGTGCAGAATCGTTGCGAATGCTACAAAAGGCTTATGGGGAATCAGTTTTATCGAAAACTCAAGTTTATGAGTGGTACAAAGCCTTTCAGGACGGTCGTACGACCGTCGAAGACATGCCGCGTTCTGGACGACCTTCGACCTCTACCACCGACGAAAACATTGAAAAGGCAAAGGAAATCGTGTTCAAAAATCCTCATGTGAGTGTTAGAGAGATAGCACGAGAGCTAGGCATCGGTCGTGAGATGGCTCGTTTGATTTTGGTGGACAATTTGTGTATGCGACGTGTCAACGCCCGGCTTGTTCCGATTCACCTCAATTTGTTCAACATTATCAACGATTTTAAGGCCAAACATTCAATAAATACCATCGAACAGCCACCGTATTCACCTGATCTTGCACCGTGTGACTTTTTCCTGTTTCCCAACCTCAAATTACCACTCAGAGGAACGCGTTTTGAATCCATAGAAGACGTAAAACAGAATTCGCAGAGGGAACTCAAAGCCATACCGGAAAGCGCCTATAAAAAATGTTTTTATGATTGGAAGAAACGTTGGCATTTGTGTATCGCTTCTAATGGAGCATATTTTGAAGGAGATAAAATAAATATTGATGAAGATTAAGAATTTTGCGTTTTATTTAAAATTTTCCGGAAACTTTTCGGTCACAATGTATTCCGCATTATCAGATAAGATTTAGAAGGATGTGCTGTCAACATTATGGATATTTTAATGCATTTTAAATCGTAAAATCCGTATATGCTTAATAAAAGGAATATCTCGCAGGTATTTTAAGTTATATTTTTTAGTGATATTGTGCTTTTCTCAAAACTGCATAATCCCACTTTGTATTTAATTTATGTACCAGCAAAAATTTATAAATCCACTTATAGCAAAAGAGTAAAACTCCAACAATATAAATTTCCAATAAAGTAAAATATTATATCATTTCGACTAAAGCTGTTATGTTGTGTTTTAAGCACTATTGCCATTATTTTAGTTATTTTAATATATCTGTTAGGCAAACTTCAGTGAAGTTATATGCCACAAAAAAATGATATCATATAATAGACGCTGATAATTTTGGAAACTATTCATTTTTAGAATTTCTAAATGCCTTTTAATTCGATGAAGTAAACTAAGTAACGCACACACCTCCTTCACAATTTATACCAACTGTAGTAAGTTGACTTTCTAGTATTCTCATATGCTGACCAACCCATATACTACAATGACCTTTTTTATGGCGCTGCCATGTCAGCCAAGAGCAAACAACAGTTCAGTTAAGAGTAAGGAACGCACAGTACATAAAGAAATCGTGCGTGCCCTTAAGTCTTGTAACTCACAGCAAATGTAAGGCACGATTCTTTGCACTAAGCAGTCAACTAAGCAGTGTGCATCTCTATTGCAAAAGCCTGGACTATTCACATGCAGTACTGAGCATTTTGACCAAAAATTCGAGAAGGGAACCATAAAATTGCGTTTATTGTCTTCTTTCGGTTGCATTTTGGGCGATGCTGCATTTGTGGAATGCATACAAAACGAGTGCAGCGAATGACATTCGCAGTGCTTAGAACAGTGCGCAACTGCACATCGCAACTGATCTGCAACTGCCACTATGAACGGCTATGCCCGCGACACGATCAGTGTAAAAATTTAGTCTCGCGTAAAAATCACATAGCAAAAATCGTGAGGAATCTCTTAAGCATGCGGTGAACTTGTCGAATTTTTTTTAGTCTATGGTTTTTTCGTATTTATTTTCTTTTAATTTTTTTTTTTTAACAAATAGGAACTAAGCCACTTTACCGTACATATACCAAATACAATTTAAGGGTTTATTAGCAATTATAGCTCATATACTATCACTTCAGTGCACTCAAGAAACATGTCCAAATTTGGTGTTAACATTCAATATTTTTTGACAAACTAAACGAATATATAATATTAAAAGTGCATTTTTCTTTAAATTTAATTACACACATATATCAACTTAATTGCCAAGTACTTATGGCTCATTTCATTTTGTCATATTGTCTATGACCTTTCCAAACAACGTGATAAGCATTAAAAACTTTTATTGTGTCACTATCAACCTAATTTTATATCTGTGACATTTGGCATCACTATCCCTGTCCACCCACAAATTACCGCCGTATTGCATGTGCTGGAGCACTCAAGTTTTAGCGGCAGCATTAAAAACCAAATAAGTGATTCATTATTCAAGCCAATAGTGAAGAGAATTTCTTGGCATTGCACTTGCCACCTCCATGATTCTAGCTTATGTTCTGCTTGCATGCAACTTAGCTTCTGCACCACAGGCCTTACTAGTTTTGGGCTTTAATATTTTCGTTTACGTCGCCTTATACATTTTTGGTGCCTTGTAAATATTTTAAAAGGATATTGCACATCACAATTCGAAATGCTTCAAATTTGAATCCATGAATTCGCAGTTGACGTTTCAATTGTTTTTATTGTTGCGACTAGTATTGTTGGTGCTACTGCCATTGTTACTGCAGTGTGTGCACGCCGAAGTGCAATAAAATTGAAATGCCAGTAGAACATATCAACTATAAAAACAAATATTGAATGAACAAAACAAATAATAAAATTTCATCAGTCATATAGATTTGGATGAGAGCTACACGAAAAATCACATGGAAGCAATAATTGAAAATACACTTTAAATTTTTTTCTTGGAATAATGGACATATCATCCAATGTAGGATAAACGAAGACCTACAATAGACAAACAAAATTATAACCATATTTATTAATTCGAGGTTAAAAATGCTTAGGAGATCAGAATGAATGAATAGTAATAATAGTAATAATAGTTATTACTATCTAAAGAAAGGCGTGTATGGACTATGCCCAGTGACATATATATATATATTTAAAATAGAAGTGTGTGAGCTACATATACATATCTAAAATGTCTCTCGATGTTTTCCTTCTCAGCCTTGTAAAAGTGTTGGAAGGGGACATCAGGTGTGTAACCAGCGGGTTTGGGTGTATATATATGCGATGAGCGTAATTCTTTAAAATACTAGCTATTTCTTCCTTGATTGTCCGAACATGTAATTGTTTATGCAGCAGTTCATTCGTTATATACCAAGGTGCATTTGTGATCATACGTAGTGGTTTAGATTGAAAACGCTGGATAATTGCCAGGTTTGAATCCGCAGCAGTACCCCATAATTGGGCCCCATAACTCCATATAGGTTTTAGTACAGATTTGTATAAAAGCTGTTTATTGTCGAGTGACAATTTGGAATTTCGGCTGAGGAATCAAAATTAGTTTCTTAATTAAAGCCCCAGGCTGATTTCCAGGTTAACCTACTATCCAGATGTATACCCAAGTATTTTGTTTCTACAGCTTGTGGTAATTGAGTATTGTTTATTAAAACAGGCGGGCACGTAGAACGTTTTGTAGTAAATGTACGTGGAACTAAGCATACAATATTTTCTTCGTTTTAACAGATTGTATTTAATCTACTATATGTTAAGTTTCATTTAATAGATATATTACCGTTAATCTTCTGGAGTTTTATATTAACGTAATTCAGATGTCATAAGATTTACACAACTCTCGTATTATAAGTAGGTAAAAAGATTCACAAAAAACTAAAATTATATCTAAAATATCTTAATAGATATGTTTCTGTAGCAAAAACAAAGCAAATCGGTTTTTGTCGTGTTTTTGTGTCAGCCCAGGCATCTCCAGTATTTGGGATCTACCGCATATAAATGTACATACATATCTTATATAGACATATACATATATTAAATTTTTTGTATGGGATAAGCCATTAAAAGACTTATTCATATATTTACATAATTCAAGTATTCCTAGATCTAATTTTGTAACTTTAAATACTCATAGGATTCTAAGAATTCCAAGGTCTGCTGCAGCACAACAACTACTACGAAAAATCAAAAAAAAAAAAATACTGTCGTCAATGCATGTGAACGGTAAAATTATTATTGTAGTTGTTGTTATTTAGTTGCTGCTGACTACCGTCACAACATACTCGTTTAAGTTACCGTAAGGTAAACTTACGTCAAATTTTTTCACTACGATACCGCCTGCTACAATTGTTACTGTTGTTGTTGTTGTTATTACGAATGTTGTTGTAAAAGTCATAAATGAAATTCTTATTGCAAAACGAGCAGCACGGGAAATTTGCCAGGACATGACTGTTTCCGTTTGGTAACACCTTTGTGCCAAGTGTTGCCACACTGCACCAACAACATTCCAAAATAAATTATATGTGACTGGGTACAGTAGTTGGATACGTAAATATAATAACGTTATGGGTAACATTTATACGTAGCTGCTTCGGTTTAAAGTAATTTAATGTTGGAACTACGTTCATAGTGACTGTAGAGCCTCCGCATAGGTGCCTTTACATTTTATTTTCGTATTCGATCGTATAAAAAATGCAAACATTTGTATTCATTCTTTATCGCACCGACCTAACCGAATTATGGGGTGGCAGAAGCAATGCGAATACATGAATATATTGAGAGGCGCTGGGATGGAGACGCCCAGCTTTCAAGGAAGCAGACAAAAAATTGAAAGCTATTTGCTATGCTTATTATCCTGTTTGTTTTTTAGGTTAGTTTGTTTGTTTTTTGTGTTAATTTACTTTGTTTTTGTAAATTCAGTTCTTGCATTTTCAGTTGTTCAGCAATATTTGACATACCTATGTACCTATGTAGTGTAAGCATACGCAGATATTGAAGAAGAAAAAATATAAATTCGAAAGAAGAAATTATGCTTCATATTTGCAACTTGTTTTGCAAAACAGTCTACCACTTCTTTGTTTCTTAAACCTTAATTTTTTATATCCCTGGGTGCAGTTGCAGAAGATTACATTGCTTACTTTGATTATTGCCTTGCTTAGCTAGTCGATAATATTTACTCCACATATATTAGGTATGCCATGCATTAGGTTTCCTGCATATTATGCGTTAATATATTCTTCAAAAACATACATTACCTAATAATTGTTCTATAAAACGATTGGCATGAATGACCACATCAGTTTGTCCACTATTCACTTCGGAAGCAACAGCATGTCAAATCTATTTGCCTAATGGGGGATCGACACAATTTTCTATATATATTTACTGGGAAAATATAGTTTTGCAACGATTTTATTTAAAATCTGTGCGATATTATCACTATCAAATGCACTACAAGTAGCTACTTTTATTAGATTACAGCAATTGATAAAGAAAAGAAAAGAAAAGAGTTCACAAAACACTAGCTTGAAAGTATAGGTCAATTTGAGGTAAAACGATTTCTTATCTTAGCGAAGGAATTATCAAGTGGGATACTTCCTCTAAGCAGAAATCACTGCAACCTGTGATGTCATTTAAATATGTTTGGGTTCTCCGACACTGATGACATTAATGGTATTATACTTTTTGACTTAAGTTTTAGTTAATAAAACAATTGCTTGCAACAACTATTTTCACAATTTTCAACTGTTTTATATTCAGTACAAAAATTGCTCTACTAAATAAACTGGTTAAACCATCATCTCACATATTTGCAGAGATTCTTCCGATGGGAACGATACAATCAGTGGAAAGTACTATAGGATTGTGACCAATAACTCTTATATTTAATTAAATGACTATAATATATAATGTCAGTAGTCTCAACATGATGCTACCATGTGCACATAGTACATGACCCAATCAGGTTATTACAGAAGAATCCGATGAGCACTTAATTACAAACAAAGGTTATACCATCTCGTCTCTTATATTATTTACAAAGAAGATAGATAAACGAGGGGATCTACTTAGTTAATTCAAATCGATTAGGTCACTACTCAATCACACTCGAGTTCTCACAATTGTTTTGTGTATGAGTCTCCATAACCTCACCTCTTCACATTATTTTCAATAGGAAATATGTAAAGTCGCTGATCTATATATAATAGATAACCCAAATCACTTGGAAACCAATAATTGCAGAGTTACCTAAAATTCTAGTTTATATATTCGAGGTTATATATAGTAAATCACAGCATATGAAGTCATAATAAAAAACTAATGACATACCTTTAAGAATTTAATGAAGTCAATTTTGTGAGCATTACCATGATGTTAATATATTTTATTAAACTTCAAAAATTTAAATTTTGAAAAAATCACTTTCATATTTTAATAAAATTAGTTTTCTTCGACAATTTGCCTGCTGCTCTGCATTACTTGCAGTTAAAAGGATTTGATTAATCAAATCTAACTCTATTAACTTAACGATTTTTTAATGAATTAGTTGAGGTAATTTTTTATACACATATCCGCTATAGAGTTGACCATTAAATTCATTCAATATTTTCACCCATCTCCTTTCTGAACAAGGAATATTTACTTTGGTTGTTGATAGTTCACACAATAACGATGTAACATAGATTTAATTTATTTAAACGCCAATGCCCACGATTATGGCGCAACCTAAACTGTTGTTTCGTCTACAAAATTGTCCAATTCTCGCGCGCCAATCCGACACCTGCAAATGTATCTCTACTTAACCCGCATGTAAGTACAGAATTTATGGTAAGTGCAAAATGTTGCTGCTGGTACAAGTGTGGAGCCTGTTTACTGCAGCTGAAAACTGCTGCTTCTAATTGTTGTTAATTTGAGCTTAAATGTTTGTCAGCCCAAAGACGATGTCGTGTCACAACGTGTCAAATGAAATGACAGAATTGCAAAGGACATACAAAAAGGAGCAAACCAAGTAAGCAACTAAAGTACAAATTCAACTTATTTACACTATCTAATTTCGCTTCTGCAGTTTGTGCAATTTTTAGTTTACTTCTTTGCTTGCGACCGTTTTTTTCTGAGTTTTTTATCTATATACTCAGATATTTTTTTTTTTGTAATATTGCTATTCCTTTAGTCAACTTCAAACAAAAGTATTTACTGTATTTGGTATTCCTTCTGTTGGTGCTGCTACTGTTTAGTTTGCGTTGTTGTTGCTGTTGTTAGAATGCCAAAGTCTGGACATGATTATGTGTTCATAGCACCTACATGATAGGCATGATAGGTTCCTATTTCTTTCTTTGTTCTCAATTTACACGGGGCAATGCTTGTGCAAGTGCAGATTTCATATGAAATTTTCAAAGTAAAGTTTCGTCAAGTGGAAAACACTTGTAAGTTTACCGTGTCCAAAGCAACCTGGCGTATATGTTAGGAATATGTGGACTAACATTCGCATTTGTTGTAATAGCCATAGTTTCATGTCTAACTAATGCGCCATGAGAAAAAGAGAAAAATTATTGTTTTAAAAGGTAAACATGAAGAAAAGTAATAGAAAACTCGACTAATTCGTACAAATGGAAAATGTAAACGAATTTCCTGTTCATTACCAACGTCAGTTCTTTTTCGTTCTTTTAATGCAATAATACTGTCTTTTACAAGGTTGAGGTATGAAATGGGTTTTTAGTTTGTGTAAGATAGAAGATTCCACATATGCAAAATCACCGAATTAGTCAGTAGTCGAGAAGAGACTGTTTGCTTACTAAGATGCTGATTTGCAAAAGTGTTAAGGAACTTGCTTTAAACAGTAGCGGCCTCAGTTCATATGAAGATGTAACATAATAATGAAAAATGATAAAATTGGGGAAACCTTACTTAAGCAAAAAACAACGGGTCTATCAATTTTGTTTTTATAGCAGAACTGTCTGAAGTTTATATGAAATATCAAAACTAGGATGTTAGTTCCTAACATCCGTTGCAGGATTGAGAGAGATATCAATTTTTGCAAAATCCAGAACTGTGACTGTGTAACTACGTTATTTTAAGCTAGCATATGTTCAAAAACACTATTGGTTCAAATAACTATTGATAACTATAACTAACTATTAGTTATTTCGTTTTAATTGAAAGCAGATGAAATATGCCTAATGTCATTACAATCAGTTGTGATTTATATTAAAACCAGATGAAATATATCTACTTTATATAAAATAATCCATTTCAACTAACAATTTCAGTAATTCTTTCGTATGATTTATTCTTATAAACTGAAACTGCTCTAACCGTTTGCAAACTTCACAAGTTAGTTCCATTAGTGGACTTTAAAAATATATTTATTATCTTTAAGAAATCGACAATATTTACATTATACGAAGGAAACTATAACTTAAGATATCTGTGTACTAAAGAACAAATAATTATTAAATAAAAAATATTATATATATTTTTATTCGATTTATGAAGTTTTGGAACGATTTTTAAAAAAGAAAATATAAAAAAATATATATTATATGTATATATTATAAAAAAATGTTGATATAAGCTCAGGTTAATAACTTATTTCTAATTCTGACAAAATATGCTAACCTTTCTAAAATGATATTGAGATATTGTGGTCAGCATTTTTGGGTGAAAAATACATTTGTTTTTGATTTATAGAGTTTTGAAACGATGTTTTAAAAACGGATACTCCCTTTAATATTCTTCAAATTATAAAAAATTGTAAATCTGAACTTCGATTATTAACTATTATTCTTATTTTTACTCTATTTTTTATTCTTAACGAAACATGCTTATCTTTCCAAGATGATACTTATGGTGGTCAGCATTCTAGGATAAAAAATGCTCATCTCTATAGATGTTAAGCTTTCTGTATGCTTTCTTTAACCTTTCTTTAAGCTTTAAGCTTAAACATGTACAGTGCAATGACCTGTGAAGAATCCTACCGTAAGACTATCTCTAAGGGCCATTTCAATGAGAGTATTGGATTTATTTTTGTTGAAGCGTGGCCAAATCTGAGTGTTTAATCTTTTATTAAAAAGCTCAGCACATCGATATACCCAGATTATTGACTGGATAAGAGTAATTTTCTGAAAAATCTCGTTTGACTATCTCATTTGCTTTGCAATTGTCGAAAATTTCTCTATAACCGAGAACCCAGATTAGAGAAATGTTAAACGCCAAATGCTGAATTGCATGTTAACTCTTGTTTAAGTTAAGATATAAAAATTGCAACAATCCATTCTTTATTTTAAGCTAAATTAGTCAAATCGCTCGACAAACTTTCTGAGTTTCTGAATTATATTCAGTATGGCAACAGAGTAAAATGGCGAGAATAGTGCATATTTGTGGAAGTTTTTATTGAGTATATTGTCTATCTATATATATTAGGTTAAGAACTAAAGGTGTATGTTTCAATTCTAATCCAATTTTGATGTTTTCATAAAGTTTTTCAAAATGGAGATGTTGCATACATTGTTGATATAATATTATTTTACCTCTTATACCTATTTGGAGTTATCTGCATACATTTCCTGGCTCAAAAATAATTTTAAGACTTTACACTCTAGTTAACGTCTTTGGTATCAGGGTTAATATCAAATTGCAGAGTTGACGACCATGGAATAGCTTTGATGGTGATTTCTATGATGTACTATTTGAAACTATCATGTAAGATATGATTATTTCAAAGTAGATTGTTATTTACTTACCTTAAAAGAGTAGAAATCTTTCCTTAATTCCATTTCAGATAAAGTGGAAAGTTTAGTATATTTAGTGTGTGTGTTTAAAACGTGCCATAATACAATCAACTGTAAAATTAATAGCATTGTTACGGACAATAGCGTTTGAGAGTCCTTGTAAGACCAAAATCTTTAAAAGTGTAGCTATAGTCACTGACAATTACGTTTATAAGTTCTTGTCCGGCGAAAATGTTTTAGTAGCTACGAGTATATATGGGAATGTGTACTTTTATTTGACTATTATGATTTAAATCCTTCCGTAAAATATATGAATAAGATTCATTTCTAAATGTTTCAAGGTTTATTGGCTATTGGTTATACTGAGAACCCTCATTTTGGTTAACTGGTCGATAATTGACAATTCAAACATAATTACTAATTGTAATGAAGATAATAGAACAAAAGTGTATTGAAATTTGGTTGATCTCACTACACTGTGACGAGTATTGCCAAGTATTAATCCTCACAGTGATTTTAGGAATATTTGAATTTTTATTTAATTAGTTTATTGTCCATATAAAATTTGTTGGACTTCAAGTGCCAGTCTTTGAACTTGTGCCTGTCAAATTAGAAACGATGATTAATCGTGTTTTTCCACAAGTAGCTACGGCTGCACAAACTTTTAATGCTTAAACTTTTAATTCTGTATCCGAAAACAAGTCAAGAATCTCCGATCTCAGAGATTACAGATTTAAAATAAATATATTTTTCATTATTTTATTATACCTAGCTATTTTGGTAAATAAGGGTTTAGCAGTATGTGTTATGTGCTATTCTGTTAACTCCATATATCTAAATTCTATACTTGTATATCCATAAACCGCTACTGCTTCATCAAAATTTAATGCTATTCCAAATTTACGTCCGAGTGTGGTATTTGTCCAGCAGGTGTAAGTAAATCGAACAAATGCTAGCAAACACAAACCGAAAGAAGGCCTTGCTGAATTTCAGAAACCAAATACCCAAACCCCCAGAAAGATGTAAATATACAGAAAATCTGAAGCTTCCCAAATAGCAACAAAATCACGTTTAGTCATAAATTGGTTAACGCACACACGTACATGCATATGAAATTGAAAAATCATATCAAAATTGAAATTTACTTTAGCATCAACTACGGACCAAACAGATTTTTGATTTTATTTTTGGAATATTTGAAATGTGAAGTACATGGAATCGTTGATGCCTAACTAAAAACACCGAAAATAAAGCAAAAACCCAGGATTATTTGCGGCAGTCAAAATTTCTACATATAAATATTGCAAACGTTTGCAGGACTGTAGTCCTTGATGAGCAGAGACGCAGAGCTATTGGCATAAGTTGTGTGAATTTCCTGAGGAGGGAAATTGAATTTTTAAGTGAAATACTTTGTTTGCAGCACAAAATTTTTTGGATTTAAAAGTTACGCAAATGCATGCATACAACCGCCTGAACTGCACTTCCCCATGGCCAACAACACCCACTTATTCTACTCATATGTTAATGCACACATTTATGCCAACAAAACTAACAATTTAAGCATCCTTCATTTGGACTACTGACAACGTTCGAAAACAAAACATTTCCATTTGAATAATTTAGACATTTCGTTGATGAATAACCAACAGCATTGATAAATTTAACGTTAGTCCAAGTATGAAACTAAGAAAATAGATATTGTTTTTCCCCTTTTTATTTCATTTGTAGTATTTTCGTAGCAGCTCAGAATGTTGTACTTCAGCTCAACACCGACAGAGATTTCGCATGGCTCCAGCATATCAATTGTATCTGCAGTTCGTATGGTAATCGATATTTGTGCAAGAACCATTTGACTGTGAAAATTTTTAAAACCTTTAATGTGTTGAATGTGAAAAATAAATAACAACTAAAAATGATTTCGAATAAAAAGTAACAAATGAGAAATGAGCTGAGCCAGAATATATTGTCCACTGCCAGCATAAAAAACATTACCGAAATACCATATATTTTTTTAGCTTAAAGCACACAAACAATCCATTTAAGGAACTTAGATTGAACCTCTATACATATGAGTACATATAAGCTACATATACAGTAAATTTATTTTCTACCTTTTAGTATATATTTTTTACATAAGTGAAGTATTTGTGAAGTGCTTGCATGCTATGCTAAATATTTTATTGCACAAACAACTATTTTACATATATTGTTTCTGCGAAGAGAAGGGAAATGATTCTAGGCTCTCAGTTAGGTTGAAGTGAGTAGTGTGCATTTACGCATAATATTCGTCAATGAAGTGCCATTATTTTGCATATGACCTCATAATTTATATGCAAAGGCAGTAAGACATAAGAATGGACCGTGTGGTCCAGAGAAGAACACGCTTAAGACGCATATAATTTACATATTTTACGCATAAACATTCTCTATTATTTTAACTAAATTTTTTGTAGTGTTTTTACTGCACTTTAAGGGCATTAAAATAAAGGAAAAGTATTTTTAGTCTTTTCAATAGCGCTTTGAAGTAAAATTTTTGAAATATTTTTTATAAAAGTTGTAGGAAGGTAGTGCGTCAAAAAAGATTAAATTTTTAATTTCGAATACGAGTTTTTGAGTTTAAATTAAATTACTATATTTGGCATTAAAAGATCAGCTTTGTCCATACAAAATAGCATAGCTGTGGGGCTGTGCCAGTCAAAGCACTAAAAAGAGTATCTATCATATCCTAAATAAGGTAATTACATCACATATTTTTTAGCCACATTAGAACTATCGATTTCAATAACTACGGTTTAACATCTAAGAATGTCAAACTGTGTTGATTACTGTGTTCAGTAAGGCTTGGAAATTCATCATGAATCCTTTAACGCTAGAACAAAGTTTCCAAATTATGAAAATTGTTTTTGAAAATATTAAATCTGTTCGCGAAGTTTATAGAGCACTTCTTCCATTCTTCCTGAACAAGCAATTCGTGCATTTATTGATCGTTTATGCATTAATTTTATTCTTCTCGTTTGAAAACCATCAATGAATCACCATTACATCCATTAAAATTGATTCTTTGATGCGGATTACAAGCTGGCGACATCATTGGTCCTTATTTCTTTCGATATGAGGAATAAGCTGTCGTTACGGTAAATGGCGAGCGTTATCGAGCCATGCTAACTGAATTTTCGTTTAAAATTTGAATCAATTACACAACGACAGCATTTGGCATTTGGTTTCAACAAGACGGCGCAACTTAACATACAGCGTGCTTAACAATCGACTTATTGCGAAATCAATTTGATAACAATTTTTTTTTTAGAAGTGGTCCTGTTAACTGTGTCCCTCGTTCGTGCGATTTAACGCCTCACCATTGGTTTATACCAATAAACCAGCAACTCTTGAAGTATTGAAAGCCAGTGTTCATGCCACCATTGACGTCATACGTCATACGATCGATATATACTTGGTTTTCAAAAAAGGGAACAGTAAATTATAAAAACCAATCACACCTTATTTAATTACATTCATTGTAGATTCATTATATGTCTACAATCTACGGTATGTCCTATTCCTACCTATCCCTACTCTGACCACTATATATGTACACTAATAATCTCTCGTCATATCTGCTAGCCACAATATTTTGTGGGTTTATCGCGCTATTTCTGAAACATTACCTCTATCGTTATTTTTATTAGTATTTTAATCGTTTATTAAAATTGCTATTCTCCCTATATTTATTATCTCTGATTTTTCCTTTTTAAGTGCTCTTTATCTCTTATTCATCTAAACACCCATTACTACAATTACTAGTATATACATTTCTGAACTCTATTGTAATTGTTTTTTTTTTAAATATTAAATAACTATTTATTTCCCTCATTATTTTTTCTCTTATTCGGTTCTAATTCTATTAATTTCTAAATAATAAGCGCTTATTAAAACGCTTATATTCATTAAGTTTCTTCAATTTTTTCTTGATCTGTAAATACTATGTTAACCTATATTAATTATGAAGGTACTAAAAAATTTCGCTTAACTAATATTTAAAATAAAAATTATAGGTTTCACATCCCTAATCATATTATCTACACTAAATAAGTGCTTGATTAAAATATTACTTTTACAATTCTTTTAATCGTTCTTCTCCTTCAATAACTTAACTTTAACGAAGTATTCTTATAGCTTGTAATTCACGTTAATTACTTACACAACTCAGCACTAGGTTCATTAATTTCTTCGGAGCTTGTTATGGGATTAGGTCATTTAATCATTTTTAAAGCAACACATTCTAGAGCCAACATTTTAACTTATAATATACATAAAAAAAGTTTTATGTAAAAATATATGGATCAGTTAACAAAGCAACTGTAAACAATTCAATTAATTAAACAAAGTCTGATATATAAGAGACCCTTTACCAATATAACGTATATTATCTGCAAGCTAAGCTGAAGGCACTACTAGTCATGTTTTAACACGCCACTCGCCTATTAATTTTTACATTTAATAAGTGCCGTGGAAACCGATTTCATACCAGTGAAACCTACTGACAACAATCGAAACAGTAGCAATAAAATTATAAACTATTAAAAATGACTAAAAATAAAAATCAACAGAAGACCAACTATAGTGTTATTATATATAAACGCTCATTTAAAATATACAATATAAAAGCCAAACATTCTGCGAATGCTTTGCGAATGTTTTCTAAATGAAAAATGCGTATTTGTTGTAGGGAAATATCTTTTGTTCACTTAAAAATAAAATTAAAATTTAATTATAATTATTTTGCGATTTTGTTTATATTTTTTCGCAATTAACGGCAATGCCTAACCTCGTAATTTAGTTTAATTAATGTACATAAACTGCCCATGATTACATGTTAGCAGATACTGCAGTTCGCATAGATACGAGAACTTAGCATAATTAAATGGTTGCACGCACCAAAACCGACGCAACTAAGTAAGCCTGTACGGAACACATCTGCTTTTCATCTGAGCCAACCACTAAATAGCGTACAGCCTACCGCAGACCGTGTAATTTAGGAGCGCATTACATGCTACTTACTCATGTCTGCACCTAAACAAAATTAATTATAAACATATTTCGTTTATTTTACACATTTATTTAGACAGCTTTAACTGCTCCATTTACCAGAAGTGCCCGGTATTCCTCGCATTCACTCTATCCATTGTATGTACCTTTATATTGCTAATTAAGAACTGCATTACGGCAAGTGCAACAAGTACTGGCTCTTTAGACTCTTTACGGTTTGGCTTGATGAAAGTACGGAACTGACGAGCAAGTGGAAGGATCGCGGTTGCTTATATGAGTACATAAGTTAAATAAGTTGTAAAAATGAAAAATTACAAAATTTTTAATCTTCTGATAAAACGCATGCATTTTTTTACCGCAAACAGAAAATACAAAAAATAATTAAGAAAGCAATTTGTAACAAATTTAAAAGTATTTATAAGGGCTGATAAGGCTGCAGATAGGTTTAAAACTGCATAAATTAAATGTAAATAAAAATTTATATATTCGAATGTATAACTTAAGTTGTCTTCAGTTTAAAAAGCAAAATAATTAATTTCTTAATAAAATTTAAGTCAGTCCCACTTTTTAATTTCTGCTCTGGATATACCATTAACACAAGCAGCTCACATTTGCAGCAACCATTAATCGATAGCATTTAGACGAACTTGAATTATAAGTCTCAAAATAGGTTAATACAACTTTGTTCTAGTAAATCTGGCAAGCATTGTAAAAATATAATTATTTAAATTTATTTTAGCCAGTTTCAGAAATACTAATTGTACTTAATGGCTTCAGGACTTTGTTCACCAAATTGATATACATTTCCTGTATCGACATTTATGTACGTAGCAGATTATATACTTATACATTTGAGAATGACAACATGTGCAATAGCATCGAACTAAGAAATTCCATGATCCAAAAAACAAACATAACAAGATTGTACTGTTTCCCAAAACTTTATATATATTAAAAAGATATATGGTACACTAGGTGGATTGATAATTACCTGACTTCACAAAAGCTAGCAACGCCAGAACAAAATCAAATATATTTTATATATCTGGCAATATATCTAAAACAGGGACTCATCACTGAACACTTGAGTGAAACCACAAGCCATGAGTAGAGCCCGGGGGTAGTGCTATCAAACAACCACGAACTCAACAATCGGCTGCGAAAAGTTTTGGCTTCCATATTTCGAGATTCAAGTGGAATAATTATCATAGACTATTTGGTAAAAGAACAACTATTGCATACTATTACATCGATTAAGAATAAGAAAATCTGTAAAAAATTATCACATCCGTCGAAGAAAAAAATTTTATTTTATTTTTGCAGATTAATGCACCCGCTCACATATCAGTGAAAACCATAGCAAAATTAAATGAATTACAGTACGAATTACTTTCTCATTCACCGTATTCTCCAGATTTGGTTCCCAGTAACTATTGCCCTGTTTCCAAACTTTAAAAGATGGCTCCAAAGAAAGAGATTTGCATCAAATGATGTAATATAATAGGAAACTGAGGAGTATTTTGGAGGACTTGATAAATCGTATTATTTTTCGAATTAAAAGAAGACTACATTAAATCATAAAATATAATTTTCTAAAAAAATGCATTATTTTTACTTAGGCCAGGTATTTATCAATCCACCTAATAAGAACGACTTAACAATTAGATAAAGTAAAGACGTCAGCTGCATATAGGCTCTCGTTTTTACAACACGAAGACGAAGAAGCGACCACTTTGGGAGATTGAATCAGTTTCCTTCATTCAAATACTTTTTACTTAATAAACAAATAATGAAATTTATTATATTTCTAAAAGTAATTCATTTAATATATCTTAATTAGACAGAATTTCCACAGCATAGATTGAAATAATTACAAATTAATATTTAAGTAATTTTTTTGTCTACTCTTTAAGCCTTCCATAGAAATTAAGTACAGAATTTTACATAGCTTTTGTTTCCGAATTTCTGTTGAAGTGCATTCAAACTGTTTTCACTTAAATAAAATTGCATTCAGGCATGAAATATTTGAGCCACACTCAACCGCAGTCTCCTTAGCGTAAACTTGTGATTTTCACATGAATTGGCACATGAAATAATCAACTTCATAATTGTCAACGCACAAGGATGCAGGAAATTAATGACAATTATCGAGCACAAACAGCAGTGAGGTTTCTGCGGTAAGGCGTTGAAAACGATGCAGGCCTGAATTATGCAAGCAGCAAAAAGCGCAAGAAAATGCATACGCAGTTGCCAGAAACCTTCAAGTCGGAAAAGAGGAAATTTTAATCCATAACAGCGGAGACATAGGATTCTAAAACTCCTTCATAATTTCTTATCGACAATTGAATTTAAACAATTAGCAGCAGCAGCTGAGGTATGAGCACTTGACTGCGTATGAGTAAATTAATTTGTTAGCTGTGGTTATGAATAATTTAATAAAACTTTGATTAAAATTTCTTTCTTAACATAAAAAGTAAAATATTTATTTAATTTATAAATAAAAAATAATATATAAGTACAATATCAAAACCAAAAATGAGGGTATGTGTTTGGTGCTAAACACTAAATCAGTAAATGAAAAATGCAATAATATAAAAGCACTCGAGGCATGTTTTTTCAATGAAAAAATGTTAAGTAAATAATTTAAAAAAAATATTCTCAGTGAATAAAAAAAAATTAAAAAATATGAGGCTACATTTTTGACAAGAAAATAGCTGTCAATGGTCATCGTTTTCTGGTGGAAGTTTATGGTGATGATGCTATAACAAAAATATCATACTTTTAAATATGATTTCAAGGTTTTAAAATTGGTGTGTCTAATATTAGTATTATGGCTAATACTATTAACCATTCACAGTTCATCCGCTATACCCTCTCTTGTCTAAATGCTTTATATTTGATGGAATAAGTAGAAGATTATTTACTATGAGTTGTTTTAGCCGGATGAACCTATTACAAGAAAGTTGTATAAATATCAGAAGGATTTTATCCATTATAAGCCCTTAAAAGAACATACTAATGGAAAGGTATACAAATAAAAATTAATTAATTAACTCATTTGAAGAGAGTTATGATCGAAAAACAGTCATTCAATATGAGACAAGATACGAATCCAAAATTTTTTATTTAAAAAAGCCCAGCTGTACTATTTCGATAGTGATGAATGGGAACTTTTATCTCATTCGCCGAATAGTTCCAACTTAACTCAACTTATAAATGTGCCCTTTTTTTATTACAACAATGTCCGAACGAGCTTTTTCGATAGTGGTGTATATCATATGCACTTTTGTCTGGATTTATTCCTTTACAATTCATACGACTCATGGGATACAATTCGTTTCATTTAAAGTCTTCAAAAATGGGCTCGACTATTTTTTAGTTTCTAAATACAATTCTAAATTATAGATTGTGTTGTAGTTGGTATAAGCTAACAAAACAATGGGGAAATGTTCTTTCTTAAATTTATTTGAATTTTTAGCAATTTTAATTTTAAAGCTTTTTTATAAAAATTCTGGTTTCTAAGTTATACACCCAATTATAGCTTTTAAGTGATTAAGTATATATCACTTTACCCTCCCATTAATTTTAATCAAATTGAATATGCGCCTCTGGTATTTCAGCTTCAAATGACAAAATAATTTTTATCACGCGCCAACTCATTACCGAGAAATTCTTGATTCTAGGAATTTTCCTTTAAAATACCTTTTCATAACTCAAAATTGTACTTAAATGCATGAAAAATGACAAAAGGCGTAACCACTCACAGCAAAAACGAAATCCAATTAAGAACCAAAACGAAAGGAAAAAAATATTGAAAGAACCCGGCTCAGCCTAAACGGAACATGAAGCGTTAAGCTGCGTAAACACACTTAAGCCGTTCCAATTTGAATAGACGAAGTTGAAGAACGTGCAAGCATAGTTCCTGCAACGAATGCTCCATTGGTTAAATGAGTAAGTGCACGGATTCGCACTTTGTCAACACAATTGCTGGATTAATGGCAGTTTGTCTCCACAAACCATGCAGTTTGATGCACATGCACTTGTGCGCTTATGCTAACGAGTGTATGTGTGTCTGTTTGTTTGCATTATAGTGGAGGTTGCCGATTACGATTAATGAGTTGCACTTAAAACTGCTGCAGTCACCAATAATCAAGCTTAAGTGGCACAAAATCCAAATATATCGTTTCTCCTTACCAAGCCGCGTATTGAACACGTACCAATTTGCACCTGAACTGTAGTTTTAATGCTGCAACGGATATTTAAGTGTTGGACTAAAACGCCTTATTTGCTTCCTAATAGTTTCACATATGTGCCTATTGCTATACCATTGCTTTAGTTATACTTCTCACTATTGGTATGCAGACTATTGGTATTCATCGCAATCGAACTACTTTTAGTGTGGATTGGCGTCCCATTTCTATGCCAGTAAATGCGTTCTAACTGTTTTCTTGGCTATTATTACTGCGTGGTGGAATTGACTGATTGCGTGCTGCTTGACTGAGTTCTCTTACTGGTTTCATGCTCGTTGTTCCACTTCTTCCAAACTTAAGTGTACTTTCCGCACAATTCTTGGTTCGCATTGTTTACATTGGTACTAGTGCGGTGATTCCTGTTACGTATGCTGCATTGGAATCGAGTTAACGAGTGCGATTTATTTAATGACGCATAAATGAGTGGATTAAATTTTCATTTGCCTTGCAGCATGTTTTCATAAACGAAACAAGTCATAACAAGTTGTTTCTTAACTGATTAAAGCAATTTTTAACAGCCTCCACTGCAACTAAAACATATTTACGACACATATATACATATGATTATATAAATACTAAATAAATCTATTTAATTAAATCTTAAAGCTTCTATCTACATATAATACTTTTGATACTCTTCTTCTTTATATTCACAGCCATAGTTTTTAAATATTTAATTTAACTAGGTAGATAAATATCTCTTTAATATTCAAAGCAAATCAAGAATTTTACTAAATCTATCAGTTTCAAGATAAAAAAATCTATTAATCCTTAAAAACCTATAAAAATGTTTATTCTTTTACGTATTTTTGGTACCTTCAAGCGAAGAAAATAATAAAGAATCACGATTTATTATAATAACTATGGACACAAAAATCTGTCGAAAGACACGGAAATATAACGACACCAAGAATAAATATAACATCATATTAAATACGCATGGTACAATATCTATAACTATATTAGATATTAAATAAAATTATTACACTAAAAACTGGCACATGGACCATTTTTTAGATAGTAAAATTTATGCAACTGAAGAAAATTTTTGGCGTGGACCTCTCCTATATTCCGGTAAATAATAAAAATATGAAAACCATACTGCACTCAAGATTGCTATTCATTTCTTGAACAAAAACATTACCTATCATAAGTAATGCATTATAAAATTTAAAATAGTTCACTTTACTTTATAATTCTCATACGTTTTAATTTTACTAACAAATATAAAGTCATTTATTTATTTAATAAGTGTGTTAATATTAATATAGATAAGCTTTGATCATGTGGTTTTATAACCTAAGTATATCATGAAGGGCATTGCTAATTGAATATAGTCACTGTGGTTTAATTAGCGAGCTGTTATTGCTTACAGATAGTATTTGGTTCAGAAATCATAAAGTTTCTTTCTGAATGTTAACAATATTATTCTGAATAACTAATTCAGAAATAATGAGATTAAGATTAATTACTAGGAGATCAACAAAAGTTTTATTCGTTAGCTACAAATAAAATTGACATAAAAGATTTTGATTTTATAATTGTAACATAATAAGTACATAATTGTACTTATTTCTTTCTGTATATATCGAAGATGATTGCTCAATATTCGCGATACAGTCATGCTGGCAAATAGCCCAGAGGAAGGCTTGAAGAACTGAAGCTCCATCAGAAATGAATGAAATATATACTTGCAAATAAATTCATTATTAATGCATAATGTCAGTATAATTAGTTAAAAAAAATTGTTTATATTACTAAAATTAGCTGAAAGCCCATAAAAAATAACAAACTGAATCTCTACCGATGACGACGGTGAAACTTGCACTCAGTTTTTTTATATCACGTTTCCATTCCGTTGTTTCCACTTTGGCTACTTACTATAAATCTTCAAGTGCTTTATTCCAATACTATACGAAATCGGTTGTCATTTTTTGATTTACCAAAAATTTCGTTGTATATAAGAAGTTTAGAACCGATAAACCAACCCAATACAGCCTGATAAATTTCTAATTTAATATAAGTAAAAATCGTGGCATTAAACCCACACAAACCTACGCCGAACCAATTAACAAAACACGTTGACGTCTTGAACATAAATAGTGTCCATGAAACTCTAGTTTTTAAGAGCTTTCCGGAAAAATTTATATGTTCGTTAATATAATTTAAAAATATACTAACCTTATGTACTTTGATATTTATTATCGTGATTAATGGTTTTCTTGCAACGCATTTAATTTTTTCTGGTACGATTGGATGGTTTCCCAATTCATACACCCACTTCATCTTTCCCCAACATCGAAATCTTTTTCGATTAAAGATTTTTTCTAGATCAGTGTTCATTTCTCGATCTTTCTTTACTACCCAACCCATTGCTCCATCTTAAGAAATAGTTTCCATGAAATCCTAGTTTTTAAGAGCTTTCCGGAAAAATTTATATGTACGTTAATATAATTTAAATATATACTAACCTTATGTACTTTGATATTTATTATCGTGATTAATGGTTTTCCTGCAACGCATTTAATTTTTTCTGGTACGATTGGATGGTTCCCCAATTCATACACCCACTTCATCTTTCTCGAACATCGAGATCTTTTTCGATCAAAGATTTTTTCTAGATCAAAGATCATTTATCGATCTTTCTTTACTACCCAACCCATTGCTCCATCTTTAGAGCCGGTATAACTTCATTGTGTACTTGTTAGTTAATAATCATATCACTATAAATGTTTAATGTTTAATGGTTTCAATATTTGTTTATTTGTTAGTATTGCTTAAAGCCGCAATAAAAAAAAAATTTATTTATACAAATTTTTAAACTTATGATTTTCTAAAAATATTGCAATTTATATTTCGCTTTAAGCTAAACTCCACTCTCTATTGCGCTTCATTCAATGCGTTAGAAAATTTTTGCAATGCCTGCACCACAGCTAAAGTACTACAGCAGCAGTTACAGCTGTTCGTTTGCTTCAACTATGCAGTAAATGCGTGTGCTGCAATCTGAAAGATACAATATAAAGAATACTTTTCTTGAATAATTCATGTATGCTGGTTTGCTCTTCTAGTGCGATTAATACCGGTTGATTAACTTCTCTTAGCCGCAGTCTGCTTAGCTTTATATCAACTTAATTAAGTAAAGCTGCACTACGGAGTCTGTAAATGCTGTGCAAGTATCTTCGGCTGCATTCTGATGGCTTATTTGACGCCTAGCAATTTACGTGCTACACTAATGCGTACTCATACATTTTAGATTATTGGAAGACACTTTTTTTGGTTCCCTTTTTGCAGCTAACTGCAAACTAATGTTACAATTATAATTTATAGTGTTTGTGTTTCTTGTCTGCCAAAGTATCTTTTAGATGAGTAATTGTAAGAATTTTTTTTGTCTTTACATACATATTTGCTGTGTACTTTTCAGTATCCAGTAGCAGTTTTGAATCAATTTGTTTTGACAGATTTTACTATTGACAGCGGTTTAATGGATTAACATTTGTAAATGTCATGTTGTTGCACTGGCATGTCTTAATATTTGCTACTGCACTTGTGCCACAGATAACTACTGTTTCAGTGGTTTCCATTGGCGTCATACCATATCTCAAATTCATCATACCATACAATTTGCTTAGTTGCTGAATTTTTTATCTACAACTTCTCTTCTGGCTCTTTCTTTTTTAATTCTACGATAAATTATGAAAAATCACATAAATTACCAAGTAAACAAGCAGCAAGCGTTGTATCTTTGCTTCTCCGATGTGCATTGATCTTATCGGATTCGATGGTGAAACCGAGAAATTTTGTTAAACAAACAATTTGACACTGTAAAAGAGAGTTACTTAATTAAATTAAAGCATTTCACTAACATTACTGCTACTAACAAGCCATCAAAACTATAAAATTGCTTAAGTAAGTACAAGACGAACTGAGAGGAAAGTGCATCATTAAAGTGTGAACAAGGCTGTGTGCTGGCATACAGCACCGACACGTCAGTGTATCTCCACTCGGCATAGGCTATAATTGGCAGAATTGAAAAACACGGCAAAGCTCTATTGAAATTTCAGTCAAAATGTCAGATTGATTTGAGCTGCGATGTGCAGCAAAATCTCGTTGCTGCATTTCCTGTGCCAGTGCTGCCAATGCCGTAATGCGTTGAGATACTCGCAAGCAGCGAAGACAGCAAGTGTCAATAAATGGTTATTTTTTTTCGATATTTTTAATAAAAAATTCTTTTCAATTTGAAAGGTTTTTCGTGTTTTATTGGTTAACGCAAAATTGAATTGTTTGCATTTTTAAGCGTTTGATTAACATTTCAGTATTTGCATTTTTGACACAAATAAAATGCTTAAAGTGCTTTTATTTATAACGTTTAATGTTATTTCATTACCAGTACCAACTGAAGGTATCTGTGATGGTTTTTGAGCGTAAATCAGTTTTCTTTTGTTCAAATATTAAATAATGTATAGGTGTTATAACAGCTGGTATTGGTTTCTTACGTATATTAAACAGCCATATCACAGATTTTTGAAACTGAATTTTAAGGTAATCATTTTGAGTTATTATATTAAAAGATATCGATAACGTTCAATCTCATTGTACGGATTATATAGAAACCAATTTAGTCTGACACAAACCAATTATGTAACTAAATGCATTAAATTGAGGATTTCTGTATAAATCTGTGTTTTAGTTCCAATAAATTTAGTAATATGCTTTGAGCAGAATAAGAATTGCATTGTATTCACAACAATTCAAATTTGTGACGATTTTTTCCAACGCGTCACAAATAAATTATGATAGTTGAAAATAACATGAAGTTATTATAGTAAACAAATAAAAAAACCCAACAACAGAATTAAAACTATTTTTAGTCGAAAAATATATATAGCATGAAGTTATTATTATTATTGTAAACAAATAAAACAATAGAATTAAGCTAATATTAGTAAAACCAAACCCACGAAAAAAAATATTAATCTAAGCTATGAAAAAATATATAAAGTATTAATAAAGTAAAAGGAATTATTTTAGAAAGTAAGATAATAATAAGTAATTATAAATTATCATAGAATTTAGTTATCAAAATTAAGAGAAACAATTAATCTCTTGAAAATACAAATTAAGTAATAATACTTCCGATTTCTTTGAGGGTAATTATTTTTACAAAATTTTAATAATAAATATGCAGCGAACAACAACAGCAGAACATAGCGAAATCAGTAGCAGGCAATAACAACTTTGAAGAAAGCTACACAGTATGCACTCAGAAGTCAGTTATCCCGTTATATAAAATCCGTATAAAAGGAGAAGCAAAGTAAAACACAGCGACTTGGTCACAGCACTTCGAACAGTGCACATCACCAGAGGGACTTGGCCACAGCACTTCGAACAGTGCACATCACCAGAGACTCTATGGCAGGCCACGAAGCAGAACACTTGACAGAGCCAGATCAAGTGTATAAACAGGTAATTAAAAATATTTAAATAACATTTTCCTAGTCCATCAGTGTAGCCCAATCGGTAACACTGTTCCTTAGCAACGCAGCCTTGTCGGTAGCGTTGGTTCCAAGCTCATCAGTGTAGCCCTATCGGTAACACTGTTCCTAAGCAACGCAGCCTTGTCGGTAGCGTTGGTTCCAAGTTCATCAGTGTAGCCCTATCGGTAACACTGCTCCTAAGCAACGCAGCCTTGTCGGTAGCGTTGGTTCCAAGTTCATCAGTGTAGCCCTATCGGTAACACTGTTCCTAAGCAACGCAGCCTTGTCGGTAGCGTTGGTTCCAAGCTCATCAGTGTAGCCCTATCGGTAACACTGTTCCTAAGCAACGCAGCCTTGTCGGTAGCGTTGGTTCCAAGCTCATCAGTGTAGCCCTATCGGTAACACTGCTCCTAAGCAACGCAGCCTTGTCGGTAGCGTTGGTTCCAAGCTCATCAGTGTAGCCCTATCGGTAACACTGTTCCTAAGCAACACAGCCTTGTCGGTAGTGTTGGTTCCAAATCCACCATTAATTAAAAATTCTTATTATAATTCTTAATATGTATTATATATTTATTAGCAAATAAGTTATAAATATTGTAAAATAAATTCCGAAAACTAATAAAGAAATTAAAAAAAAATTTAAGTGGCTTGAAAATTATTATACGAACGATTCAGGGTTACAGAGAAAAAATATTCTTGTAACGACTCTGGGATCCGGCGAGAAAAACCCCGGCATAAGTAAAAAAGGTTCTTTACAAGTGGCGCCCGAGCAGGGACCCTGAATACAACGTAGAAAACTTCGTAATATAATAATGAGTAAGGAGGATCCGATTTTAGCACGAACCTGGTTGGTCACATCACAGAACTCTTAACTCAAATGAAACGAATTTAAGAACTCTGGAAGGAAAAAAAAAAAAATATATCAACGTATATCACACGTGGAATACAAAGGGGCAGATATGAGTCCTACAATGCGCTCATCCATTCAAACAATAGAACATGTGGAAAAATGGTCCTTCAGATATGACGGTGGTGAGGATCCATTGAGTTTCATCGAACATATAGAAGAACTGGCAGACAAGTATAGCATCGATGTAAACTTAATTCCACGCACAATGCCCTTACTTCTCGAAAATAATGCACTAATATGGTATCGCAACAACAATTGTCGTTGGCAGTACTGGACACATTTCAAGGTTGATTTTCTAAAGTTTTTTATCCCGTCTAGATTCTTTAAGCAAAAACAAAAACTACTGCAATCCATAGCCGTCGAAGAACAACAGCAGCAAGTTAATCAACAACGACAGCCACAACAGCAGACTAAGCAACAGCAACAGCAGCAAGTTAATCGACAACGGCAGCAGCAGCAATTACAAGATACGCTAGAACACGGCGTACAACAACAAGATCCAAGACCTACCAAAGTGAAAATACAGCGAGATCCAAGGCCTATCAGAGAGAAAATACAGCAAGATCCGAGACCTATCAAAGTGAAAATACAACAAGATCCGAAATCTACTAAAGCACCAAAGTTACAACAATACCGAGATCCAAGTCCTATCAATACAACACCTAGCCGAGATTCACAGCAACCACAAGACACGCTAGAACACATCGTACAACAACAAGATCCGAGACCTATCGAAGTGAAAATACAGCAAGACCCGAGACCTAACACAGGGAAAACACAGCAAGATCCGAGACCTATCAAAGTACAAAAGTTACAACTACAAGGTACACAAGAGCAAATAGTACAACAGCAAATAAAATTTATTGAAACACAACAAGGCCAACAGGAACAATTACCATACCAAATTAAGGAACGTTGTCTCGAAACAAATGACAAAGTCAGCACAGAAAACCAGCAACGGCAAACAAAAATTTGTTGTACAACCCAATCGGAGAACGATCAGATTGTCACCACGGCCCAAGACGAATTTTATAAAATATTCAAAAGTCCGAAGAAACGTTACAGAAGCCAAGCACTATAATTTACGACCCAGAGCATGGAAACCACAGATTGGCGATATGGTTTTAGTCAAAACACATCCGCTATCCAACGCTCAGGCTCATTTTGCTGCAAAACTAGCCCCAGAACAACCGCACGCAGAACTTTGAGAACGGATACAGAGGGACGCTCAAAAGTTAAAACGGGGCCGTCGCCATGTTTTTTATGTGCAAAATCAGGAAAAAACATAAGGTGCTCATAGCAAATTCTGGTGCCATCCGGGTCGTTCCCCCTTTCCAATGAAGGGAGGGAGTGTGACGATTTTTTCCAACGCGTCACAAATAAATTATGATAGTTGAAAATAACATGAAGTTATTATAGTAAACAAATAAAAAAACCCAACAACAGAATTAAAACTATTTTTAGTCGAAAAATATATATAGCATGAAGTTATTATTATTATTGTAAACAAATAAAACAATAGAATTAAGCTAATATTAGTAAAACCAAACCCACGAAAAAAAATATTAATCTAAGCTATGAAAAAATATATAAAGTATTAATAAAGTAAAAGGAATTATTTTAGAAAGTAAGATAATAATAAGTAATTATAAATTATCATAGAATTTAGTTATCAAAATTAAGAGAAACAATAAATCTCTTGAAAATACAAATTAAGTAATAATACTTCCGATTTCTTTGAGGGTAATATTTTTTGCAAAATTTTAATAATAAATATGCAGCGAACAACAACAGCAGAACATAGCGAAATCAGTAGCAGGCAATAACAACTTAGAAGAAAGCTACACAGTATGCACTCAGAAGTCAGTTATCCCGTTATATAAAATCCGTATAAAAGGAGAAGCAAAGTAAAACACAGCGACTTGGCCACAGCACTTCGAACAGTGCACATCACCAGAGGGACTTGGCCACAGCACTTCGAACAGTGCACATCACCAGAGACTCTATGGCAGGCCACGAAGCAGAACACTTGACAGAGCCAGATCAAGTGTATAAACAGGTAATTAAAAATATTTAAATAACATTTTCCTAGTCCATCAGTGTAGCCCTATCGGTAACACTGTTCCTAAGCAACGCAGCCTTGTCGGTAGCGTTGGTTCCAAGCTCATCAGTGTAGCCCTATCGGTAACACTGCTCCTAAGCAACGCAGCCTTGTCGGTAGCGTTGGTTCCAAGCTCATCAGTGTAGCCCTATCGGTAACACTGCTCCTAAGCAACGCAGCCTTGTCGGTAGCGTTGGTTCCAAGCTCATCAGTGTAGCCCTATCGGTAACACTGTTCCTAAGCAACGCAGCCTTGTCGGTAGCGTTGGTTCCAAGCTCATCAGTGTAGCCCTAACGGTAACACTGCTCCTAAGCAACGCAGCCTTGTCGGTAGCGTTGGTTCCAAGCTCATCAGTGTAGCCCAATCGGTAACACTGCTCCTAAACAACACAGCCTGTCGGTAGCGTTGGTTCCAAGCTCATCAGTGTAGCCCTATCGGTAACACTGTTCCTAAGCAACACAGCCTTGTCGGTAGTGTTGGTTCCAAATCCACCATTAATTAAAAATTCTTATTATAATTCTTAATATGTATTATATATTTATTAGCAAATAAGTTATAAATATTGTAAAAT
>NC_051846.1:192076669-192091044 GCF_002237135.1 Teleopsis dalmanni
AAATAATTACAAATTAATATTTAAGTAATTTTTTTGTCTACTCTTTAAGCCTTCCATAGAAATTAAGTACAGAATTTTACATAGCTTTTGTTTCCGAATTTCTGTTGAAGTGCATTCAAACTGTTTTCACTTAAATAAAATTGCATTCAGGCATGAAATATTTGAGCCACACTCAACCGCAGTCTCCTTAGCGTAAACTTGTGATTTTCACATGAATTGGCACATGAAATAATCAACTTCATAGTTGTCAACGCACAAGGATGCAGGAAATTAATGACAATTATCGAGCACAAACAGCAGTGAGGTTTCTGCGGTAAGGCGTTGAAAACGATGCAGGCCTGAATTATGCAAGCAGCAAAAAGCGCAAGAAAATGCATACGCAGTTGCCAGAAACCTTCAAGTCGGAAAAGAGGAAATTTTAATCCATAACGGCGGAGACATAGGATTCTAAAACTCCTTCATAATTTCTTATCGACAATTGAATTTAAACAATTAGTAGCAGCAGCTGAGGTATGAGCACTTGACTGCGTATGAGTAAATTAATTTGTTAGCTGTGGTTATGAATAATTTAATAAAACTTTGATTAAAATTTCTTTCTTAACATAAAAAGTAAAATATTTATTTAATTTATAAATAAAAAATAATATATAAGTACAATATCAAACCCAAAAATGAGGGTATATGTTTGGTGCTAAACACTAAATCAGTAAATGAAAAATGCAATAATATAAAAGCACTCGAGGCATGTGTTTTCATTGAAAAAATGTTAAGTATGTAATTTAAAAAAAATGTGGTTATATTTTCAGTGAATAAAAAAAAATTAAAAAATATGGGGCTACATTTTTGGCACGAAAATAGCTGTCAATGGTCATCGTTTTCTCGTGGAAGTTTATAATGGTGATGCTATAACAAAAATATCATACTTTTAAATATGATTTCAAGGTTTTAAAATTGGTGTGGCTAATATTAGTATTATGGCTAATACTATTAACCATACACAGTTCATCCGCTATACCCTCTCTTGTCTAAATGCTTCATATTTGATGGAATAAGTAGGATATTATTTACTATGAGTTGTTTCAGCTGGATAAACCTATTACAAGAAAGTTGTATAAATATCAGAACGATTTTATCCATTATAAGCCCTTAAAAGAAGATACTAAGGGAAAGCTACACAAATAAAAATTAATTAATTAACCCATTTGAAGAGAGTTATGATCGAAAAACAGTCAATCAATATGGGACAAGATACGAATCCAAAATTTTTTATTTAAAAAAGCCCAGCTGTACTATTTCGATAGTGATGAATGGGAACATTTATCTCATTCGCCGAATAGTTCCAACTTAACTGAACTTATAAATGTGCCCTTTTTTATTATAACAATGTCCGAACGAGCTTTTTCGATAGTGGTGTATATCATATACACTTTTGTCTGGATTTATTCCTTTACAATTCATACGATTCACTCAATGCATAGTACTCTGGGATACAATTCGTTTCATTTAAACACTTCAAAAATGGGCTCGACTATTTTTTAGTTTCTAAATACAATTCTAAATTATAGATTGTGTTGTAGTTGTTATAAGCTAACAAAACAATGGAGAAATGTTCTTTCTTAAATTTATTTGAAGTTTTAGCAATTTTAATTTTAAAGCTTTTTTATAGAAATTGTGGTTTCTAAGTTATACACCCAATTATAGCTTTTAAATGATTAAGTATATATCACTTTACCCTCCCATTAATTTTAATCAAATTGAATATGCGCCTCTGGTATTTCAGCTTCAAATGACAAAATAATTTTTATCACGCGCCAACTCATTACCGAGAAATTCTTGATTCTAGGAATTTTCCTTTAAAATACCTTTTCATAACTCAAAATTGTACTTAAATGCATGAAAAATGACAAAAGGCGTAACCACTCACAGCAAAAACGAAATCCAATTAAGAACCAAAACGAAAGGAAAAAAATATTGAAAGAACCCGGCTCAGCCTAAACGGAACATGAAGCGTTAAGCTGCGTAAACACACTTAAGCCGTTCCAATTTGAATAGACGAAGTTGAAGAACGTGCAAGCATAGTTCCTGCAACGAATGCTCCATTGGTTAAATGAGTAAGTGCACGGATTCGCACTTTGTCAACACAATTGCTGGATTAATGGCAGTTTGTCTCCACAAACCATGCAGTTTGATGCACATGCACTTGTGCGCTTATGCTAACGAGTGTATGTGTGTCTGTTTGTTTGCATTATAGTGGAGGTTGCCGATTACGATTAATGAGTTGCACTTAAAACTGCTGCAGTCACCAATAATCAAGCTTAAGTGGCACAAAATCGAAATATATCGTTTCTCCTTACCAAGCCGCGTATTGAACACGTACCAATTTGCACCTGAACTGTAGTTTTAATGCTGCAACGGATATTTAAGTGTTGGACTAAAACGCCTTATTTGCTTCCTAATAGTTTCACATATGCGCCTATTGCTATACCATTGCTTTAGTTATACTTCTCACTATTGGTATGCAGACTATTGGTATTCATCGCAATCGAACTACTTTTAGTGTGGATTGGAGTCCCATTTCTATGCCAGTAAATGCGTTCTAACTGTTTTCTTGGCTATTATTACTGCGTGGTGGAATTGACTGATTGCGTGCTGCTTGACTGAGTTCTCTTACTGGTTTCATGCTCGTTGTTCCACTTCTTCCAAACTTAAGTGTACTTTCCGCACAATTCTTGGTTCGCATTGTTTACATTGGTACTAGTGCGGTGATTCCTGTTACGTATGCTGCATTGGAATTGAGTTAACGAGTGCGATTTATTTAATGACGCATAAATGAGTGGATTAAATTTTCATTTGCCTTGCAGCATGTTTTCATAAACGAAACAAGTCATAACAAGTTGTTTCTTAACTGATTAAAGCAATTTTTAACAGCCTCCACTGCAACTAAAACATATTTACGACACATATATACATATGATTATATAAATACTAAATAAATCTATTTAATTAAATCTTAAAGCTTCTATCTACATATAATACTTTTAATACTCTTCTTCTTTATATTCGCAGCCATAGTTTTTAAATATTTAATTTAACTAGGTAGATAAATATCTCTTTAATATTCAAAGCAAATCAAGAATTTTACTAAATCTATCAGTTTCAAGATAGAAAAATGTATTAATTAAATGTATTAATCTGTCGAAAGACACGGAAATATAACGACACCAGGAATAAATATAACATCATATTAAATACGCATGGTACAATATCTATAACTATATTAGATATTAAATAAAATTATTACACTAAAAACTGGCACATGGACTATTTTTTAGATAGTAAAATTTATGCAACTGAAGAAAATTTTTGGCGTGGACTTCTCCTATATTCCGGTAAATAATAAAAATATGAAAACCATACTGCACTCAAGATTGCTATTCATTTCTTGAACAAAAACATTACCTATCATAAGTAATGCATTATAAAAATTAAAATAGTTCACTTTACTTTATAATTCTCATACGTTTTAATTTTACTAACAAATATAAAGTCATTTATTTATTTAATAAGTGTGTTAATATTAATATAGATAAGTTTTGATCATGTGGTTTTATAACCTAAGTATATCATGAAGGGCATTGCTAATTGAATATAGTGACTGTGATTTAATTAGCGGACTGTTATTGCTTAAAGATAGTATGTGGTTCAGAAATCATAAAGTTTCTTTCTGAACGTTAACAATGTTATTCTGAATAACTAATTCAGAAATAATGAGATTAAGATTAATTACTAGGAGATCAACAGAATTTTTATTCGTTAGCTACAAATAAAGTTGACATAAAACATTTTAATTTTATAATTGTAACATAATAAGTACATAACTGTACTTATTTCTTTCTGTATATATCGAAGATGATTGCTCAATATTTGCGATACAGTCATGCAGGCAAATAGCCCAGAGGAAGGCTTCAGGAACTGAAGCTCCATCAGAAATGAATGCAATATATACTTGCAAAGAAATTCATTATTTATGCATAATGTCAGTTTAATTAGTTAAAAAAAATTGTTTAAATTACTAAAATTAGCTGAAAGCCCATAAAAAATAAACTGAATCTCTACCTGTGACTACTGTGAAACTTACACTCAGTTTTTTTATATCACGTTTGCATTCCATTGTTTCCACTTTGGCTACTTACTATGAATCTTCAAGTGCTTTATTCCAATACTATACGAAATCGGTTGTCATTTTTTGATTTATCAAAAATTTCGTTGTATATAAGAAGTTTAGGAGCAATAAACCAACCCAATACAGCTGGATAAATTTCTAATTTAATATAAATAAATTATACAAATAATTTACTACGCCGAACCAATTAACAAAACACGTTGACGGCTTGAACATAAATAATGTCCATGAAACCCTAGTTTTTAAGAGCTTTCCGGAAAAATTTATATGTACCTTAATATAATTTCAAAATATACTAACCTTATGTACTTTGATATTTATTATCGTGATTAATGGTTTTCCTGCAACGCATTTAATTTTTTCCGGTACGATTGGATGGTTCCCCAATTCATACACCCACTTCATCTTTCTCGAACATCGAAATCTTTTTTGATCAAAGATTTTTTCTAGATCAAAGACCATTTCTCGATCTTTCTTTACTACCCAACCCATTGCTCCATCTTAAGAAATAGTTTCCATGAAATCCTAGTTTTTAAGAGCTTTCCGGAAAAATTTATATGTACGTTAATATAATTTAAATATATACTAACCTTATGTACTTTGATATTTATTATCGTGATTAATGGTTTTCCTGCAACGCATTTAATTTTTTCTAGTACGATTGTATGGTTCCCCAATTCATACACCCACTTCATCTTTCTCCAACATCGAAATCTTTTTCGATCAAAGATTTTTTCTAGATCAGAGATCATTTCTCGATCAGAGATCATTTCTCGATCTTTCTTTACTACCCCACCCATTGCTCCATCTTTAGAGCCGGTATAACTTCATTGTGCACTTGTTAGTTAATAATCATATCACTATAAATGTTTAATGTTTAATGGTTTCAATATTTGTTTATTTGTTAGTATTGCTTAAAGCCGCAATAAAAAAAATTAATTTATACAAATTTTTAAACTTATGATTTTCTAAAAATATTGCAATTTATATTTCGCTTTAAGCTAAACTCCACTCTCTATTGCGCTTCATTCAATGCGTTAGAAAATTTTTGCAATGCCTGCACCACAGCTAAAGTACTACAGCAGCAGTTACAGCTGTTCGTTTGCTTCAACTATGCAGTAAATGCGTGCGCTGCAATCTGAAAGATACAATATAAAGAATACTTTTCTTGAATAATTCATGTATGCTGGTTTGCTCTTCTAGTGCGATTAATACCAGTTGATTAACTTCTCTTAGCCGCAGTCTGCTTAGCTTTATATCAACTTAATTAAGTAAAGCTGCACTACGGAGTCTGTAAATGCTGTGCAAGTATCTTCGGCTGCATTCTGATGGCTTATTTGACGCCTAGCAATTTACGTGCTACACTAATGCGTACTCATACATTTTAGATTATTGGAAGACACTTTTTTTGGTTCCCTTTTTGCAGCTAACTGCAAACTAATGTTACAATTATAATTTATAGTGTTTGTGTTTCTTGTCTGCCAAAGTATCTTTTAGATGAGTAATTGTAAGAATTTTTTTGTCTTTACATACATATTTGCTGTGTACTTTTCAGTATCCAGTAGCAGTTTTGAATCAATTTGTTTTGACAGATTTTACTATTGACAGCGGTTTAATGGATTAACATTTGTAAATGTCATGTTGTTGCACTGGCATGTCTTAATATTTGCTACTGCACTTGTGCCACAGATAACTACTGTTTCAGTGGTTTCCACTGGCGTCATACCATATCTCAAATTCATCATACCATACAATTTGCTTAGTTGCTGAATTTTTTATCTACAACTTCTCTTGTGTCTCTTTCTTTTTTAATTCTACGATAAATTATGAAAAATCACATAAATTACCAAGTAAACAAGCAGCAAGCGTTGTATCTTTGCTTCTCCGATGTGCATTGATCTTATCGGCTTCGATGGTGAAACCGAGAAATTTTGTTAAACAAACAATTTGACACTGTAAAAGAGAGTTACTTAATTAAATTAAAGCATTTCACTAACATTACTGCTACTAACAAGCCATCAAAACTATAAAATTGCTTAAGTAAGTACACGACGAACTGAGAGGAAAGTGCATCATTAAAGTGTAAACAAGGCTGTGTGCTGGCATACAGCACCGACACGTCAGCGTATCTCCACTCGGCATAGGCAATAATTGGCAGAAATGAAAAACACGGCAAAGCTCTATTGAAATTTCAGTCAAAATGTCAGATTGATTTGAGCTGCGATGTGCAGCAAAATCTCGTTGCTGCATTTCCTGTGCCAGTGCTGCCAATGCCGTAATGCGTTGAGATACTCGCAAGCAGCGAAGACAGCAAGTGTCAATAAATGGTTTTTTTTTTTCGATTTTTTTAATAAAAAATTCTTTTCAATTTAAAAGGTTTTTCGTGTTTTATTGGTTAACGCAAAATTGAATTGTTTGCATTTTTAAGCGTTTGATTAACATTTCAGTATTTGCATTTTTGACACAAATAAAATGCTTAAAGTGCTTTTATTTATAACGTTTAATGTTATTTCATTACCAGTACCAACTGAAGGTATCTATGATTGTCTTTGAGCGTAAATCAGTTTTCTTTTGTTCAAATATTAAATAATGTATAGGTGTTATAACTGCTGTTATTGGTTTCTTACGTATATTAAACAGCAATATCACAGATTTTTGAAACTGAATTTTAAAGTAATCATTTTGAGTTATTATATTAAAAGATATCGATAACGTTCAATCTCATTGTACGGATTATATAGAAACCAATTTAGTCTGACACAAACCAATTATGTAACTAAATGCATTAAATTGAGGATTTCTGTATAAATCTGTGTTTTAGTTCCAATAAATTTAGTAATATGCTTTGAGCAGAATAAGAATTGCATTATATTCACAACAATTCAAATTTTAACATAATTTATTACAGTAAATTATTAAAAATCGTAATACTCGTTAAAACACAATAAGAATTGCATTGCATTTACAACAATTATCAAAAAACATAATATATGTCATACATAATAACCAATTACAATTAATAAAATAATTGCCATTTACTGCAATAAATAACATACTAACATAATTATTACAATAAATAATGTTTAACAACATAATTTTTATTTATTATAATAATTCGCATTTATGAATTATATGACATTCATTAAGATATATATTTATATATTATTACATTACATTATTATTATTATTATTTGAATTACTCACAGTCAGGTGACTGGTATTAATGTATTTCGAGTCATTGACCAAAGGGTATACGCTCTGTTGGAGTGTAATCCAAGTTTTACACGCTTAGCCGATTATTTCCCTCATTATGTTCCGTTTTTTGCATTTGGGGTATGATTAATGGTTTTTTATTTAAATGTGTAATTGAAATTATTGTTGTTTACGGGACTAGTCCTGTGGAGCTTATTATTATTGGTAGTATTTTTACTTCATCTACGTCTAGTGAATTTTTAATATATTGTGCTAATTGTTGGTATTTACTTACTATTTTATTGTTATATGTGTCTTGAATATTGTTATTAAGGGGAACTGCAAAATCTATTATGTGTGCTCTTTTATCCTATTTATTTATTATGATCATATCAGGTCTGTTAGGTATTTGTGTGCTTTGTATTGTGTTTGTAAGAATGGACCGGTTCCAGTATATTGTGATTTGATTAGCATTTATCAGAGGTTCCGGGTTGTATTTGTACTATGATTTCTCTACATTAGCTATTTTTAGAGTTTGCAGGATATTAATGTACACTATTTTTCCCATATTGCCATGGCGTTGTTTGTATTTTGTACTTGTTAGCATTGAGCAACTATTTATTATGTGCGAAATCGTCTCTGGTGCTTGAGTACATCGCCTACAGCTGTCGTCTGTTAGATTTGGTGTTTTTAATATGTATTTTACATAATTTCTTGTTTTAATTATTCCGTCTTGAATAGCCAGGATATAGCCTTCAGTTCCTGGAAACATTATTCCTATTGTGAGCCATTTATTTGTATATTCCATGTCTATATGTTGTTTTTCCATTTCGTTTGGGTGCTTGCCATGAATAATTTATGACTTCCAGGTTGTAACTAAGCTGTTTATATTAATCAGATTTGGTTGAATGTTATTTTTCAGATTAAGGGGTGTAAGATTGTCATTTGCTTATATTAAAGATCTATACAGGTTTGTTGTTTGGGCTATTTTGTAAAAGTAATTTCTTAGAGTTATTGTTTGCTGTTGGGTGAGCATTTCAATGTTTTTTATTCCTCTGCTTTCAAGTTTTCGGGGTACATTTATTCGCTCTTTTGAGGCTTTCGGGTGGTGGTAATTAAATTTAGTTAGTGATGTCCTTACGATCGTGTCCAATTTTTGCATATCAGTGTCCGACCAGTTATTATTATTATTATTATTTACTGCATTTACTGTACTTTTTATTATAATAACAAATTTCATTTCATATATTACAATAAATTCTATTGATAACAATAAATAACATTTTTACAAAGGGCATAATACTTTTTTTAACACCATGATAGATAGTATTCTAAAAATAATTCCACGCTTAATGATGCATGCTTTTTTAGTTTGTAATGTTATTTTGGGTAAATCTATATTGTATAGCTTATTATTAGAAAATGTTTTAACACATTTTATAACGCTATCTGGTAATATACGAAGTATTTGATTACATTATTTTATCAGAAGAAAAATTTTCAACAATGATATAAAAAATTAATTATAGAGCTAACCGTTTTATAAATCCCATACAAAAACTACATGAAAATACATCCACACTAAACTTAAATTAAAGGTATTAAAATAAATTTCAATGTAGAATTATACACGTTTATGTCTGCAATGCAATCCCTGCACCTACAAAACTTTTTACAATTATTCTTGCGCATATTTTCCCCCTTTTGAGAATTTGATTGCAGTCCAATTGCCCATTTAAACACTTAAAGTTGACACACCTCACTCAACTGGTAGGAAGACATTTACCTTGTTTGTTCTACCCACAAATGTTGGTAAAAATTTTTCTTGAGAGTAGGTTTACACGTATGTGAGTACATTTTACATTTAATTGTTAATTGTACTTTTCTGGTACTTTAATACTAATTTGCTCCATTTATTTCAACTTTTTTTATAATTTTGATTTGTGTTGATGTCATCTTTCCACTTGGCTAAATTTTTGATCCAATAAGTGATGGTTTGCGTCTAACAATGGAATTAAAACGGTCACCTATATTGAAAATCGGCTTTTGAGTATATTTAAATTCACTCCGTATTTTCATATATGTAATAAAAAAATTAAATGTGAAAAGTGATTAAATAATAATTAAAGAGTTTTTTAAGTGATTAAATATCATTTTGAAAACCTAAACATATCGACATATACTTCAAATAGTAACCATTTAAATAATTTACAAACAAATTTATTATAATTTTTGATTCTTCATGGATTTAACATACCATATTTTAAAAAGATTTTTATTTGCTTAAACTGTCTTATCAAAAAGCCAAAATATATATTTGCGGAAACAAAAACTTCTTAAACAAGGGTGCGTTAGGTTGAACTGGCGGCCTAACATACCAAGGTCTATAAAAAATGAACACGGAATAAAGTTTGTTATGCTACCACTGTTTAAAACGTTGCTTATACGCTAGACCAACTAAACCACTAATACAAGTATAAGGACCATAACGGTCTGCGCATTGACAATGAGGAAAAAAGCACTTCTCCCCCCTTTTGATCCAAGTGCGCCAACATGTTAAGTCACTAAACTTCGTGATGTCGTGAATATTGAACAATCACATAAGATAAAACACAGTTTCGTTGTCTTCTGGAAAGCTACTGCTGCGACGAAAGTCGGCAGTAGATGAGTCTCAGTATATGGTTCCGTAGTGACCCATCAGCCACTGCATTCCCATTGTGCTCAATAGTTTCCAATTTTGTTAAAGCAGATCCCTGATTTGTTACCTGACAAGAATTTTTATCGTATTTTTAACTATAAATTAATATTTTTCTTGATGACTCAACCGTTGCAAGTAACACAGCGATGTCTACTGAATAAACTACAGAGAACCGCGTCCTTGATTTGGCAAGCTCGTCCACCCTGCAGTTTCCGGAGATGTCCACAGGGACACAGGTGCATGTACCCATATGATTTGGAAATTAACATTACTAAACTAACAGAACAAAAATAACACTGATATTTACTATTTTCGCTCTCACAAAACAACTAAAAAGGTGATCAACAGCAAAGATAATGAAAGAGAAGCAAAACATGTTAAACGGTACATCTAATCTAGATTTGGTTAATATCTATGAATATAAAATAAATTTAGATATGAATTTAAGCACAATGCATATTTCTATCTGCATTTAGTAACAAGACTTTTCCTAGCCTAATTATTATCTGCTTTAATATTAAAGATTTTAAAATCTGGTCCATACTAAGATTTAAAGTAGAACGTAATTCTAAAACCGACATATGAAAAATGGATTTCGTTGGCCACGTATTAAATAAAATTTAATTTTATTTATAATTATATTTTATTTATAATTTTATTTTATTCAATTTAGTTTAAATTTTATTAATCACAAATAGACTTCATGAATTTTACTCATATGGTGTACATACCATACAATTTATAGTATACTATAACATTTATGACCTCATACGAATTCTTAATCCGGGTTCCTCTAAAAATTTTAATGCTATTTGATTTGTGAACCTGATGTTTTCGAATTTAAAATCAGTTTCAAATTTAAAGTTCCGAATAAGTCCACTTAATATGATTTTCATTGAGAACATTGCATATCGTAATCCTGTAAACAACACATAATAAACTAATCTACATGTACATTTCACATAGCTTTATCAGGGCTTACCTATGCAGTTCCTACTACCTTTTGAGAATGGAATAAAAGCACATTTTTGAACTTTTCCGAAGTTCTCAGCTGAAAAATGTTCTGGATCAAACTTATTTGCATTTGGACCCCAAATATCGGTTCGTCGATGAAGATGCAATATTGAGATTAGAATTTGTGTATTTTTGGGAAATACATCTTTACCAACTTGTGTATCTTTTGTAACATGTCGTCCGATTATTGAAACAGAGGGAGCAAGGCGAAGTGTTTCATTTATTACACAATCCAAATATTGTAACTGATCTAACTGATCAAGCTCAGCATTAAAGTTTTTCTCAGGAAATACGTCTAAAACTTCTTCAAAAAGTCGCTGCTGGATTTCCGGGTGCATGGCTAACATAACAAGAGCAGAATAAATGGCACTAGCTGTAGTCTCAAATGCCTACAATCAATGAAGAATTGTAAATATATTAAGTATAAATAATTTACGCGTACTCACTGCTCCAACAATTGTATTTGATTCACTTATTATATCATTCCATGTGAATAGTTGCTGTTTGTATAGTTTTATTGCTTGATCAATAAATATTTTTGGCTCTTTTTTTATAGAATGGTCTGCAAGATCATTTTCATTATTAGTGAATTCATTTTCTTCGTTTGTAAGCAAGAAATCCTTATTACTGGACATGTCATCTTTAGTATTTGTAGTACTCTTTTCTGCATTAGCAGTTTTAGAAAGTTTTTCGTGAATCAACTGTAACATTTTAAGCAAGTTTTATCTTTTCTGTGAAGGAATTAGAATAAATACTAACATCTTCGACGAACTGGTATGAAAATTTTTTAGCGTTTCTAAATTTCGAAAACAACTCCATTATGAAATCGAGTTTCATCAACGAAAGTAATACACTAATTGTTGTATATTCCATTATGCTGTACATATGAGATTAATTATTTATTTATTTATTATTTATTTATTTATTATTAATTTATTTCCATAAAAATACAATATATGTCTAGTTAAATAACTTACATACAAATGTTATTGGCTAAATCATTAGAAATCTGGTTACCTTTGTGCATGTACTTGCCCATAGTTGTTTCTGAAGTCAAATGGTTTATTTAATCATCGTTTTCTAATGTCAATAGTTCAACAGTTTTATACCTGCAGTTATTGTCAAAGTCATTGTTTGTATAGCATTCAGTAAATTATGTTCCTTGTTGTCTACCAGTTCGCTACACTTCTTAATTATATTATTCTTAGCTTTATTAAATATTGGAAAGAAACTCATAAGCACTTTATTTGCAAAGGCAGGATTTATTAGCTTGCGATTCTTCGACCATTCATCAACTATAGAAAAAAATATTTTTTAACTATTAGATTTCAAAATACTTTATTATAGTAGTACCTCTACTTGTAATAAGACCACCTTTAAAGGCACAACGAATAGGATGATAAATACTTTCTGCTTTGTTAAGAAGTTCTGGAGAGCGCAAAACATTTGTAATAATATCTGGATCTGCAGTCAGTATGATTGGAAACCATCCAAACCACAAGCAAAGAGTATAACTTTTACAATATTTAAAAATATAACTAAGATCTGATGTTATATCTTCAAAAAGCAGATATATTATTCCTTAAACAAATTTAGTTTTCTATTAATATATTATACTCACTGTCCAAGTTCCGTATTCCGTATAAGGAACCAATTATTGGGAAACCATATAATACCGGGAAACTTAAACCGTATTTATATATGTTTCTTCGCGTCCATATCCAATGAACCCACAATATAATAAAACCGGCCAGAAACACATATTTAACAACTTTATAGTTTTCTAGTGATTCCATATTTAGTGATAGCTTAACAAACATCTATTCCCTCGAGCGAAAATAGAATAATAATCCAAATCATACTCTGTTACTTATATTATATTCGAAAAACACTGTTGTAATCGGTTTCTTCGATTAAGAAAAAAGGGGTGAAATTTAATGTGACGAAAGGTGTTATAGGTACTATATATTTATTTGTAATTGCTTATAATTAATTAATAAAAAAAATTAAATCTAAGAGAGTAATTTTATACATAAGTATTAAAAAATTCGAGTTGATTGTAAAGGAAAATAAAATAATTTCTTAAAATGCTGATTTAAATTACGGATATATAAATTCTATTGCAAACTACGCAAATGTATAATGAGCACAAAAAAGGTTTAATATACCTTCTTTATATATTAATAATAACTCAGCATAATCATAATGGAAGTCGAAAGGAATAACTTTTTTAATAAAATTACATTTAGATTTGTTCAGTGTATCGTATTTTAACACAAAATCTTAAATTCGTAGGCGTAGGTATGTTAGTATTGTCAAGTTTTAATTTCTTGTTGAAATTTATTCAAACTAAATCCAATATTTAATCAACATAGGTGAAAAAATTTAAAAATGGTGCGCCCATAAGCTTAAGTTTTTATCAGGATAAACCAGTGACACACCAGTAGGTCTCGAGATCTTATAAATACGGTATACAATAGTTTCGACAGAACAATCCCAACTAAGTTCCATGTCATTCTATAATCTAGAGCATTATTACCGTATATACTTCCAATCTGAATGTAGCGAAAAGAGTGATTTAATATATCATAAAAATGTGGTTAGCGTTGATTGAGAGGAAGGAAAGCATTTTATTTATTATTATACTACCATTTTAAAACAATAACAGAATAATTTTATTAGTGCTAAACTGTGATTTAATAGTGAACTTTCTTGTAATCCAGGTAAAGGAACTCTATCCATTCTTATGAACAGCATGAAAAAAAAAAGACAACTCTATTGGGAAAGGCTAGCTATCGTCCAGCAAATCCTTAAAAAGGTTCATCAAGACATTTTTTTTATTACAATTAGTAGTACTAATTCTCTGGATTTTCACCGGTGTAATATGTTGTTAGTATTGAAAGAGTACAATCAGTTTTAAGTCTTTGCCATACTATTTTCTAAATAAAGAATTGTGAGTTAATTTTTTTAACCAGAACACGATAATCATATGAAATATATTTGTTCCAAGTGACTTTCTGTTTTATACAGAAGTAATGTTTCAAATGTTGGATTTAATACTAGCCTTTATTATATTTCATATCAGTTGTAGCTCAAAGGCTGTTCATTAAGATGAGTGTCGTCGATTAATTATGTATAGTGCTTGATTTTATATCATATCAAATGTAAAATTACTGAAGAAGCAAAAAGAAGTAGCTTAGACTCTGCTCAATATCATAATTGAAGCCGACAGCAATAGTCGATTTAAGATATTCGACTATTAACTACAACAATCAGAGCAACTGTGCT
>NC_051846.1:192091144-192099444 GCF_002237135.1 Teleopsis dalmanni
ACTATTTGTTTTGATTTAAATTGCAATTTTATGGAAATTCAGCAATAAAAAATTGATAAAAAAAAATATAATATTGTATTGGCTGAAAATGGAAAACTGGTCTAAAAGTATTAGACCAAAGAGGTTGGAAACAGTACAGGTTTTAACTTTGTGTAACAGAAAAGCGATTACTTCAGTGTTGATTGCTTGAGAGCCTATGGTGTTCTACAGTCATTGGTGGTTGACCTCAGATAGAGTGCTTTTCTTTATACTGATAGACTATATTAACCATTTAATAATATTTTCGTATCGTTATCAAGTGGCAAAATTAGCAGTTTGTCGTCATTCATGGTCTGCTTTTTAACAGCGGTGAATAACTTTTGGATTGAAAGCGAAGGGAATATGCCATCGTCTGAATAACTGAAGATCATAAAAAAAGACACAATATGCCACCGTTTGCTTTACTATAGAGCAAGAAAGTAACTATATTACAGTACCATCCGCATCTCTAAGGGTCAAGAAAGCAGGCACATTTCCTTTTTGTAACCTTTTGTTTGGTTACAGCACCGTCTGCATTAGTAGAGGTCAAGAGAATATATCTATTTCGTCTGCATTACTAAAGATTATGAAAGTAAATACATTACGTGATCGTGTGCTTTACTAAAGGTAAAAAGGCACATTTCGATCTCGTCTGCATCGTTTGTTTGGTCACACCAACATCTGCATTTGTAAGGGTGAAGAGAGTATATCTATTTTGTCTGCATTACTAAAGGTCAAATTAGTAGGCACATTACTAAAGATCAAGAAAGTAGGCAAATTACACCTCTACCCTTGTTTCTGAGGATTATATTGCTAGTTTGGTCACATCACTGTCTGCGCTAGTAGCGGTCAAGATAGGAGATCTATTTCGTCATCAGCACTGAGAGTCAAGAAAGTGGACACATTACTCCACAAGCAAAATATATACTATGTCTATACATTAATGTGGCTGTTCTTTATGTATATACAAAGTTTTCAAACAATACGTTATTTAGTTTAAGTTGCTTGTAAAATTTATTTTAAGTGATAAAGCACTTCAAAACAGAAAAAGTAAAACTTCAAGAATAGTTTTACGAAGATTCCGTGTTATGTTTATAGTGAACGATGGGTTTTGCAGAATCTCGTGTAATCATGAGCTTAATCACAAAATGAAAGCGCGGAGAGTGATAAAATACGTTATATCTAAGGATTTGAAATATTAGAATATTGAATATAGTCATAAACGTATTGGTTATGTAGTCAACATTTAAATATTTTATCTCGCCTTTTAGCAGTGATTAGAGACTTTACCAACATATTTTATCTAGAGCAATATTCTAACTTCGGACTGGTAAAATTAAAACAAATTGGTTATTAAAGCACGGGTTCAACAAAAATTGTATTGGCAAGAAAGAAAAAGAATAGAAATAGTAGATATATATCTATTAGTGTTTGTTTTTTGCCATTGATTATATGCAGGACTGGTTTGCTTAAGATCTCTATATTCTTAGAAAAAAACTAAAAAAATATGTTAGGGTTATTACTTTTTTGTCATCAAAAAAGACTTATCATCAGAAATGTTATCAAAACATTTCCTTTACATACTTTTTTAGTTTAGTTGGAATATCTCGCGTTATTTTATGGGTCCCATTTCATGATTACTGTATACGTACTAACAATCAGCTGATTTAACAGTGAATACTTTATCAAAGTTAGCTTTTTTTGAACTCCAAAACGGATAAGATATAATTACTATGAAATGAATGAAGTGAAAGTCAATGAATTCGAATCGGATAACATTCACGTTTAAGCAAGAAAATAGCTTACCCTAGAAACAAAATCAATACTCTACGAGCGATATAAAATATCTACACATGTACTTTCACAGAAAATTGATATGGAAAAAGCTCACCTGTAATAATCAATATAAAATTTGGTGTGATACCTAACTGTTTAATACTGATGTATATATATAGTTTAGAGAAAGATATAAAAAAATGCGTTATGTCGTATATCTTTGGGCTGCAACGCTTAAACGTTCTCTTATATTAGAACCGAAATTCTATCCACACGTATTTGCATAATTTATGAGGAACTTAACAGGAATTTTGCTTAGCTGATAATATTTGATAAATTGATGCATCTGTGGTTGTCTTTTAAAAATACCGAATAAACTCTGGAAAATGTAACTACATATCTAGATTAATTGAACTAAAGTGTTGTTCATAGTTTCTAATTAAAACGGATTACGAAAAAAAATATGTACATTTTTGAAGTTTTTTTATAACCTCATCGATAACAAAAAGATATTATTAACTAGTGATATTATTCTGATATTATTAACAACTAACTAATGATTTTTGCGGTCTCTGCCATAAAAATTAGGAAGAATTTTCAAATTCTTGCACATTGTATAGAAAAGCAAGATCAAAATTCTTGTGAGGATTCTGGAAAACTGAAATTGAAAGCCTCACAATTTTCAAAGAAAATTGATTTGTTTAAATAATACAGATTCTTCTTGAAATAGGAATACATAGCCACTAAAATTAAATTATTAGAAAGAAGGATATTATAAAATGTGAATCCTAGGGTATCTCAACATATCCGTAAACAATGTACAGAGTCTTTTACAATATATAATAATTATTTTATAATATTAAAATACTGTTCTGTATTTTTAAAACAAATGCTTAATTTCTATAAAAACTAATTTTAAGTAGAATTAATTTTTTTTTGGCACTATTAATCTTTTTGATATAAAGCTGTTGTATCGCTCATCAAATTAGTTATCTCTACACTTTTTATTTTGTATAAAATTATGCAAAATGCAGTTAACACAATATCACCTTTCAGGTGCAAAACGTTTGTCGTGTCTCACGACTATCAGAAATCATAATGTCTCATAATTTTATAGAAATAAAATATTAAGAAAAAGTTAGTTTAAAGTTATTTTAACCTCAACACTTCAAACAATTTAACTAAGCAAAAAAAAAAAATTCTAAAATAGAGTCTTAGAAAAAGGCTAATGATTTTAACCACGGGGTAAGTCGAAATTTATGCCACCTTCTGCCTGTGCAATTTTCTAGTTAAGAAAATATTTCAATAAAATTTGAAATTATAAGTTTGGCAAGTGCGCCTTTTTGGCTAAAAATCGGCAACTGCCGCAAATTTTGGTGCTTTTTACAGCACTTAACACGTCAACACAGTTTCAGATATTGGCACTAAAATTTCCCACAAATGGTTAAGTTTTGACATGATTGCCTGCTGCCGCCGCTTCTGCTGCTGCTGTTGGCTACGCTCATTGGCTTTGGTGCTGTACTTCACCATCATTGCAACAATGGAATATTGCACCAGTATGTGTCTAAGTACGTTCGTTGGAGCAATTTTCGGAGCAGTTAGCATACACGTTGCCGTATGGCATACGCGTAAGCATGTTGCAGGCGATAATACTCGTAGCAATTCAAATTGCATTATGCTCGGCATAAATGGCAAGAACTGATTTCATAAAAATGCTCTATTATGTTATGGATGGAGTAGAAATTTTTACCTAATCAAAATGCACACGCAGATAAGAATACACGCCTGCATTATTGGCGTTGCTGAATACTCGTATGTTGCATATGCACCATTATTCAGGCTTCTGCTGCATTTACCGCATTTTTTGCCTTTCCTCTAACAAGCAACAATTGCGTTTAAAACTTTAAAACACTCGTTCGTTGCAGCCATAAGCGTCCGGATTATTATCTATTTTGGTAAATTCGATCGTGATCGATTTATGTTGGCTGCACCGATCCCGTCTACTTTTTAGGAAAATGAAGTTTGCGGGTGAACTCCCGCGCATGTGTGCTTGTTTTACAGTTTTTCACTTAAATTGGTTAAAAATATTTTCTTACAGTTTTACGAAAATTCAAAGGAATTTCCATAAAAACACCATAAATGTTGTTAAAGATGCGAAATATTTATTACTGAATTACAAGGTGTAGATTGGGGATAACCTACATTAGCTAAAATATACCATATATATACCTATTGCTTCTTTTAATTTGGATTATCTTATTTAAATGATTAATTTTTAAGTTGTCTTGCTAATACATTATGAAACTTCATATTTTTCCTTATTTATTACTAAAAGGGACAAATCGACATATAAGATCCATTGTGCTATAGTTGAAGATAGGCTGGAGAGAATAAGACTGACAAACAAATCTAAAAATGTCATATGGTTTTAGATGCTAGACCTTATTTGAATTATTTGAATGAGAGTCGGATAAACTAATTGGATTCTTCTCCTGACAATCGCAGGAGCTTCTCGCCCATCCTACATTTAGGATAGGCGTAAGTTTCATACTGCATTTCTCTTCACAAGCCAAGTGGATGAGAATACTTAATTATAGTATTTCCATTCCGTAATAAACGATAGAATGAATAAGATTCATATGAAGCTATTCCATTTGCATGAGACTGGTGTAGAAGTACATTTGAGGTGTCTTCAGTTCTCATCCTAATAACTGAGGCGAACATGAAGTAAATGTGACGATCGCCATATGCAATACAGACGGACATGAAATCATAAGGTCTTCATTCACTCTAACCCTCTCTAACGCTATCGCGCACAATACTATATAGGAATCTATTATAGTTAATTCTTCGAAATGATTTTAATATTATGTTGAAGCTGTTTTGAGCTAGTGCACTTAAGCACTTACTATACTCCTTTTTAACTCGAGGTATTTTCAAAACCCCTCTTTACACCTTGACAAATATATTGTTTATCACTTCATCAGACTAAGCAATAATTGACCTTAGATCTGCATACCTCCCCGAGGAGCCTGTATATGAGTATACGTGTATGTGTATGCTATCTGTATAAATATGTTTTTTGATTATTAATACATCATGATATGACTAAATGATGAAAAGAAATATTTTCACACAATTGTGAAAGTTCCCTCTACTGAACTATACTTTTGGCACTACCCTTGCTCATTAGATTTATGTATTCACTTAGTTGACTAATGTGATAACTAGTTATTAATACTTTATTTCAAATATGTACTCATATTTTACCTTGCTATCGAAATGTCTGTAGTATGAACTAATCTAGAACACCTATTTTTTATATGGGCCTAGAGGCCTAAGTGGATTCCCTTGCGATCGCCGGTATAACCTAAGCTAACCTAACTAATTATTCACAAAAACTTCAACAAAATTAAGTTACCAAAATGGGAAAAGAAATAAGGAAGAACAATTATTCAAAAACATGTTATTTTATAAATTTATAAAATTATAAGCATATTTTATAAAACTACTAAATATATTATTCAAAAATAAATTTTTTTAACATTCCGAATTGCTTCGTTTAACATATTTCTTCTGTAATGTGATATGAAGTGGATTCTTTATCTTAACTAAATAAATAGCGTCATAATCTAACTTTTGATTGGGTGGAATATTATTTAATTTTTGTAAAAAAAAATTATCTTTTAATATGTACAAAAATTTTAAAACAAACTGTCTCTTGCCAAAAAACATAAAGAAAAAAAAAATAAACTCATTAAAATAATAAATGCCAACAATTAAAATTCAATAAAAAATCATTAATTCCACTGAAAATTTTATTCTTATCATAAATAGTAAATCGACAAATCAGGCATGACTGGAAGCAATCAATACAAGTTCCATGTAAACAGTATCGGCCAATCCCAACAACAACAACAACAGCAGTTGCATTAGCCTCAGCAATAACACCAAAAGCATGGACTACACGTAACTGAGGACGGACATGAGGTAAATGCAACAATCGCCTTATGCGATAGAGACGGACATGAAATAAGATCGATTGCTGCATTATCGATTTATGCCTAAACATTTACGTGCACCACAAATAAAGTGAAAAATGCAATATACTCGTAGCATGAAAAAAAATAGTATAAATATATTTACTATATCTCCGACAAACTCTTCAGAGTAGTTAAAATATCTTTTGCAGGGTCAGCGACAATGTCAAGTGTGCTCCTGTTTGTGGCTGCACCAAATGAGTGTGCGCCGATAACGATAAGCGTTACAAACTCACGTTTCTCCTTAATGAAAAAGAATAAGAAAAAAACAGAAACTTATCGATATCAGAATTAAGAAGCAGAAAATTTAAGAAAATCTAAGTTTGCAGCCAAAAAATAAATGATTCATTTTCCGCATTGATTTTCAGTTAAAAATCTGCTCCACATCATAAATTGCTTATTAAGCGTGTGTTGCATGTTACTGGCAGTTAGTTAGTCACTGAGTTAGTTATCGAGTTAGTTAGTGGGCGCAGAAGCAAGTAAAGGGCATAGACTGTGTTGTGTGTCTTATAAAGCCAGCAGCAAACAAGTGAAGCTGCAAATAGTCCACAACGAATCTGTCGCCGCGCATCAAATTTCCAATAAACGAATTTGTGGTATCGCCAAAATGCTTGAATTGATCACGATTGCTGTCAGTAGCAGCAGCAACAAGAACAACGATAGCAACAGCAACAGCAACAGTAATAGTAACAGCATCAGCATCAGCAATAAGAGTAGTAGTCATTTTACTGTATCGAAATTTTAGGTATCTTTGTGTTATTCAAGCTAAAGCAGAAGTCAGCAACAGTTAAGTATCTATGATAGGTTGTTGCGCTAACTAAGCGATCATGCCATGATCACACTTTAGCAGTAAATATTGTAAGCATCTTATTGGTGTTGTTGTTGTAATTGTTGTCGCTTTTACTGTAGCTGATATAGCAGTGTTATTGGATGGTATTGGCGCTATGGGCTACCAATCGCTTAGAGAATCTTCAAAATACTAACGAGACAATCGATCGATCGTTGCAATAAGTTTCGCTAAGCAGTAGTAGGAAAGTGTAAAGTTGGCAATAAGCATTTCGGTAACAACAATAAATGTCAAAAAATAAAAAACTTCATTGCCTTAGCGATCACATGATCATATGATCGCATTGTATTGGATTTTGTGGCAGTAATTGGCCTTTGAACCATGGCAAAAGGATTATTATAATTGCTGCAACTATCAACGATCGCTGAAGATTGATCGCATAAAGCTGTTGTTGTTGAGTGGAAGTGATTGTAGGTAAAAGCATTTACCGCATCTTAAAGATTTTTGTAGAAACTATAACACTGTTTTATGTATGGATATACGGTATTGTAAATTAAGATGAGAGTTACTTAGTTGTTGGTGAGGAAGTAAATGTCTTAATGGGCATATATGGTGTAATAAGTGCGATGCAATTTGCAGTGTTTAATAAGTGTCATGATTTAATTGTTGTATCAGGCTTCATTATAAAACCCTAAACTGCTTGGGGGTTTTTGTTTGCGCTAAAATATTTAAGATCCGTTCAGTTTTCTTTTTTATAGCAAGCTATTTTGTTTGATAGTGTGAAGCACTGAAACTATTTCTAAGATTAATAACAAATAAGTCTGTTATATAAAGTTACAGAAAATTGAAGAAATTTAAAGCTCTTGTGTTTATTCAATAGTTTAAATTATTTTTATAATTACTATTTTTATAATTACTATTCTATTTAAAATCCCAGCAAAAGTAACAAAACTTCAGAAAAATATGCGAGCATAAAAAGTCGATTCCTGGTACTTGCAGTCTCAAAAATAATTATTTACGAATAATTAAATACAAGAATTATTTCCAAGACCACTGATGATGGGTATTCGAAACAGCTGTATGGTCAGCCAAAAATTTAATTAATTAAATTAATATAAAAAATAAAATTTTTGTTGTTGCAGTTCACTACTGTTCGAAACAATCTTTTTATTTAAAATTTACTGAAATTGTTTTTATTGATAAAAATAATTTTGTTATTATGTTTGTTTAATACATTCAAGCAAAATTTGGGGATTTCAATATATTAATAACATATTTGATAAAATATTGCTTTATGGCCATATTGTCTATTACAATTAAATTCTTTTCATGATTTCTTGTGCACAATTGATGTACTTTTATATGAAAATCCATTAAAAGTACCTGAGAATTATAATTAATAAAGATGATAATTAATGATAATTATTAATGAAGACGACTATCGAAGATAATCGAAATATTGGAAGAATATTTTAATAAAAAATAAATTGTTTTTAAATTAAATTAATAAATTATAGTTTTCTTATTTCTATTTAAATGAACGATTAGCCTGTTAATAAATTATTATATTTACTATTATTATTATATTTATTTATACTTGAGTTATCTCTCTTTAAAATTGATGTATTGGAACATATTGAGATGACCTTAAACTTTTGTGTAGCACAGTACAAGGCGAT
>NC_051846.1:192099544-192176840 GCF_002237135.1 Teleopsis dalmanni
GCTCAGCATTAAAGTTTTTCTCAGGAAATACGTCTAAGACTTCTTCAAAAAGTCGCTGTTGGATTTCCGGGTGCATGGCCAACATAACAAGAACAGAATAAATGGCACTAGCTGTAGTCTCAAATGCCTGTAATCAATGAAGAATTGTAAATATATTAAATATAAATACTTTATGTGTACTCACTGCTGCAACAATTATATTTGATTCACTTATTATATCATTCCATGTGAATAATTGCTGTTTGTATAGTTTTATTGCTTGATCAATAAATATTTTTGGCTCCTTTTTTATAGAAAGGTCTGCAAGATCATCTTCATTATTAGTGAATTCATTTTCTTCGTTTGTAAGCAAGAAATCCTCATTACTGGACATGTCATCTTTAGTATTTGTAATACTCTTTTCTGCAGTAGCAGTTTTAGAAAGTTTTTTGTGAATCAACTGTAACATTTTAAGCAATTTTTATCTTTTCTGTGTAGGAATTAGAATAAATACTAACATCTTCGACGAACTGGTATGTATATTTTTTAGCGTTTCTAAATTTCGAAAACAACTCCATTATAAAACCGAGTTTCATAAACGAAAGTATCATATGAATTATTGTATATTCCAGTATGCTGCACATATGAAATGAATTTATTTCTATATATATATACTATTTAATTACTTAAATGACTTACACACAATAATGTTGGGCCACATCATTCGAAATCTGGTTACCTTTGTGCATGTACTTGCCCATAGTTGTTTCTGAAGTCAAATGGTTTATTTAATCATCGTTTTCTAATGTCAATAGTTCAACAGTTTTATACCTGCAGTTAATGTTAAAGTCATTGTTTGTATAGCATTCAGTAAATTATGTTCCTTATTGTCTACGAGTTCGCTACACTTTTCAATTATATTATTCTTAGCTTTATTAAATATTGGAAAGAAACTCATAAGCACTTTATTTGCAAAGGCAGGATTTATCAGTTTGCGATTCTTCGACCATTTATCAACTTTGGAAAAAAATAACTTTTAACATTTTAAAATACTTTACAATAGTAGTACCTCTACTAGCAACAAGACCGCCTTTAAAGGAACATCGAATAGAATGATAAATACTTTCTGCTTTGTTAAGAAGCTCTGGAGACCCCAAAACATTTGTAATAATATCCGCATCTGCAGTCAGTATGATTGGAAACCATCCAAACCACAAGCAAACAGTATAACGTTTACAATATTTAAAAATATAATTAAGTCTTGATGTTAAATCTTCAAAAAAGAGAAGATTCATTCATTAAATCAATTTAGTTTTCTATTAATATTTTTTACTCACTGTTCAAGCTCCGCATTCCGTATAAGGAACCAATTACAGGAAAACCATATAATACCGGGAAACTTAAACCGTATTTATATATGTTTCTTCGCGTCCATATCCAATGAATCCACAATATGATAAAACCGGCCAGAAAAACGGAATTAAGAACTTTATAATTGTCCAGTGATTCCATATTTAGTGATAGCTAAACAGGCATCTATTCCCTCGAGTGAAAATAGAATAATAATCCACATCATACTCTGTTACTTATATTATATTCGAAAAATACTGATTTAATGAGTTTTTTCGTTTAAAAAACAAGGGATGACATTTAACGGCATCATAAGTACTATATAATTATTTGTTATTATTATAATTAATTAATTAAAAAATTAATCTATGATAGTAATTTTATACATAATCATTATAAAATACGAGGTGATTGTGAAGGAAAATAAAATAATTAGTTAATATACTGAGTTATATTACGCACATATAGATTAAATTTTATTGCAAACTACTAAACAAAAAATAAGCACAAAAAAGTTTAATATACGTTCCTAATGTACATTATTAAGACCTCAGCATAATCATAATGGAAGTCGAAAGGAATAACTTTTTTAATAAAATTACATTTAGATTTGTTCAGTGTATCGTATTTTAACACAAAATCTTAAATTCGTAGGCGTAGGTATGTTAGTATTGTCAAGTTTTAATTTCTTGTTGAAATTTATTCAAACTAAATCCAATATTTAATCAACATAGGTGAAAAAATTTAAAAATGGTGCGCCCATAAGCTTAAGTTTTTATCAGGATAAACCAGTGACACACCAGTAGGTCTCGAGATCTTATAAATACGGTATACAATAGTTTCGACAGAACAATCCCAACTAAGTTCCATGTCATTCTATAATCTAGAGCATTATTACCGTATATACTTCCAATCTGAATGTAGCGAAAAGAGTGATTTAATATATCATAAAAATGTGGTTAGCGTTGATTGAGAGGAAGGAAAGCATTTTATTTATTATTATACTACCATTTTAAAACAATAACAGAATAATTTTATTAGTGCTAAACTGTGATTTAATAGTGAACTTTCTTGTAATCCAGGTAAAGGAACTCTATCCATTCTTATGAACAGCATGAAAAAAAAAGACAACTCTATTGGGAAAGGCTGTCTATCGTCCAGCAAATCCTTAAAAAGGTTCATCAAGACATTTTTTTTATTACAATTAGTAGTACTAATTCTCTGGATTTTCACCGGTGTAATATGTTGTTAGTATTGAAAGAGTACAATCAGTTTTAAGTCTTTGCCATACTATTTTCTAAATAAAGAATTGTGAGTTAATTTTTTTAACCAGAACACGATAATCATATGAAATATATTTGTTCCAAGTGACTTTCTGTTTTATACAGAAGTAATGTTTCAAATGTTGGATTTAATACTAGCCTTTATTATATTTCATATCAGTTGTAGCTCAAAGGCTGTTCATTAAGATGAGTGTCGTCGATTAATTATGTATAGTGCTTGATTTTATATCATATCAAATATAAAATTACTGAAGAAGCAAAAAGAAGTAGCTTAGACTCTGCTCAATATCATAATTGAAGCCGACAGCAATAGTCGATTTAAGATATTCGACTATTAACTACAACAATCAGAGCAACTGTGCTGGCAGTTGAAGCAATAGTCCAAGCAGTAGTCGTAGCAATAGTAGAATCAATAGTCGAAGCAATAGTTAATATAATGACTGCAAGTAACTGCGGAATGTACGAGTATGTAGATATACCTCATTTGATTGCGTACAATCGGCACATAGCAAAATATGTATATCTGTTTTGTTATGTGCAGTTACTAACAACAGTTCTGTTCGTTATCATAACAAATTAAAAAAAAAATCTCTATAATTATTACAATTATAATTTAAATTTTTGTTTTTATATAACATGTAAAGTATGAATTATATTAATGAGTAAAATGTACTATTAGTTTTTTAATGAAAAATAATAGGAAAAGTACAATTTTATAGTACTTTAAAAACATTATTAAAAACTAAATAAATTAAAAAATTACTAAATAATAGTATAATGCAATTAAAAATTTATAAAAAATATTAATATTGTTAAATCCCAATAAGTAGTTATTAATTAATTCTATGATTTGCGTTTTCAATTCAATCATTAAATCAATTATACTGGAACTTATGTAAATAAATAATTTATGTCTTTATTTATGGATATATATACTTTAGAAATTAAAAATTATTATTAATTTAAAATTTTATTTGTTAATGGATCTATTGTTTTACAAGTCTTTGGTTAAAACACATTCACCAAATTCAAACAACGGCATATCATCAGTCTGTTGGTCCAAAAATAGTGGATTTAGTTTAACCATGAGAATGTTTTCCAAAGTTTCATGATTAAGACGATTCCGTTGATCAGTTAAGATCAATTTGAGTGACGAATAAGCACGCTCTATTGTAACCTTAAATGTAAACGACATTAATTTTATTATTTATATCGTGCTAAATGAATATATTAGCTATTAGTTAAGCAATGCAAATAGTCAAGCAATTTTACTCGCCTACACTGAATTCGTTGCTCTCTATTAAATTTGCACTCTTTTTTTAAACGTTTTCCGACATTAAGAAAAGTTTTGATCATGGCACCACGATAACTAATTATTAATTGAAAATTAATAATTTTTAATTTCTAAAGTATATACAATATTGAAGCAATCCATTACCGTCGTTAAAAAATGGATTTAATAAATAATTCGTGAAAAAGGCTAGGAAAAGGAAAACCGACAAACGAAACAACTACAGCCAACTCGGAGACTCTACACAAACAGCTGCCAGTAAAAACGATCTAAAAGAGATGCACAAAATAATAAGAGAAATAAGCGGATCAAACACATTCAAGACATCACCAATTGAGAACGAGAGCGAGGAGCTGATCACATCGAATGATGAACAAATTAACTGTGGAAAGACCATTTCCTGGAAACTCTTAATATTGAAAAACAAATTAAACTATGGAAACTCTAATTATTATCTACTTTAACGTTTAAGATTTTAACATCTGGTACATACTAAGATTTGAAACAGTTGAAATTTTTCTGCGTCCATTTCGAAAATTAAGTAGAACACTATTCTAAAATCGATATATGAAAAATGGATTTCGGTGCCCACGTATTACATAAAATTTAATTTTATTTAGAATTTTATTTTCTTCATAATTTTACTTTATTCAATTTAATTCAAATTTTATTAATCACAAATAGACTTTATGGCTTTTACTCAGCTCACATGCGTATAATACTTATGACCTCAAACAGATTTTCAATTCGGGTTCCTCTAAATATTTTAATGCTACGTGATTCGTAAATCTGAGATTCGCGAATTTAAAATCAGTTTCAAATATGAAGTTCCGAATAAGTCCACTTAATATGATTTTCATTGAGAACATGGCATATCGTAATCCTGTAACCAACACATAATGAACTAATCTACATGTACATTTAAATTAGTTATGTAGGGGCTTACCTATGCAATTCCTTTTACCTCTTGAGAATGGAATAAATGCACATTTCTGAGCTTCTCCGAAGTTTTCAGCTGAAAAATGTTCTGGATCAAACTTATTTGCATTTGAACCCCAAATATCTGTTCGTCGATGAAGATGTAGTATTGAGATTAGAATTTGTGTATTTTTGGGAAATACATTTTTGCCAACTTGTGTATCTTTTGTAACATGACGGCCTATAACTGGAACAGGCGGAGCAAAACGAAGTGTTTCATTTATTACACAATCCAAATATTGTAACTGATCTAACTGATCAAGCCCAGCATTAAAGTTTTTCTCAGGAAATACGTCTAAAACTTCCTCAAAAAGTCGCTGTTGGATTTCCGGGTGCATGGCCAACATAACAAGAGCAGAATAAATGGCATTAGCTGTAGTCTCAAATGCCTACAATCAATGAAGAATTGTAAATATATTAAATATAAATACTTCACGTGTACTCACTGCACCAACAATTGTATTTGATTCACTTATTATATCATTCCATGTGAATAGTTGTTGTTTGTATAGTTTTATTGCTTGATCAATAAAAATGTTTGGCTCCTTTTTTATAGAAAGGTCTGCAAGATCATCTTCATTATTAGTGAATTCATTTTCTTCGTTTGTAAGCAAGAAATTCTCATTACTGGACATGTCATCTTTAGTATTTGTAATACTTTTTTCTGCATAAGTAGTTTTAGAAAGTTTTTTGTGAATCAACTGTAACATTTTAAGCAATTTTTATCTTTTCTGTGTAGGAATTATAATAAATACTAACATCTTCGACGAACTGGTATGAATATTTTTTAGCATTTCTAAATTTCGAAAACAACTCCATTATGAAACCGAGGTTCATAAACGAAAGTAATATACTAATTACAGTATATTCCATTATGCTGTACATATGAGATTAATTATTTATTTATTTATTATTTATTTATTTATTATTAATTTATTTCCATAAAAATACAATATACGTCTAGTTAAATAACTTACACACACATGTTATTGGCTATATCATTCGAAATCTGGTTACCTTTGTGCATGTACTTGCCCATAGTTGTTTCTGAAGTCAAATGGTTTATTTAATCATCGTTTTCTAATGTCAATAGTTCAACAGTTTTATACCTGCAGTTATTGTTAAAGTCATTGTTTGTATAGCATTCAGTAAATTATGTTCCTTGTTGTCTACCAGTTCGCTACACTTTTCAATTATATTATTCTTAGCTTTATTAAATATTGGAAAAAAACTCATAAGCACTTTATTTGCAAAGGCAGGATTTATTAGCTTGCGATTCTTCGACCATTCATCAACTATAGAAAAAAATATCTTTTAACTTTTAGATTTCAAAATACTTTATTATAGTAGTACCTCTACTTGCAACAAGACCTCCCTTAAAGATACTGCGAATAGGATGATAAATACTTTCTGCTTTGTTAAGAAGCTCTGGAGAGCGCAAAACATTTGTAATAATCTCTGGATCTGCAGTCAGTATGGTTGGAAACCATCCAAACCACAAACAAACAGTATAACTTTTACTATCTTTAAAAATATTACTAAGATCTCTTGATATGTCTTAAAAAATGAAATTAACTTTTATATATCATTCATTAAATTAATATAATTTTTTATTAATAATTATACTCACTGTTCACACCCCTTATTTTGTATAAAGAACCAATTATTGGAAAACCGTATAATACCGGGAAACTTAAGCCGTATTTGTATATGTTTCTTCGCGTCCATATCCAATGAATCCACAAAATAATAAAACCGGCCACAAAAATAAATTCAACAACTTCACAATGTTTTGGTAATTCCATTTAGCTAATTCTGCGACTGAAACTAGAATAACTATCTACATCATACTAGGTTACTTATATTAAATTTGAAAAGATACTCATTTAACTAAGCGTTGACCTGTGCTCTTATATTTAATCGGATTTTTTGTAATTATATTTAATGTGAGGTGAGGTGACATATAATTGTCAATGCACATCATAAAAAAATATTTTATATTGTGTTGTATATTGTATTCTGAATTTATACTTTATTTCTTCAAATTTCGTAAAGCTTTAAAAATATCAAGACTATGTATTTCAAAAAAATAATATTAGTTAAAATGATGATATTGCGACGAATTTGGTTTGAGAAACTGACAGGAATAAGGAAAACTAATGTTAGAGATATTCTTTCAAAAATAGAAGTTTGGTCAGTTAGTGGGCAGTTCGAGGTATAGTTTCAGTTATTTTGTACGAGATAACAGCGTCGATGCCCAATAAAGTAGGCGGAGTTGTTAACAAATAAACTGAAGTGATTATTTTTGGCATTTGTGGAACTGTTGGCAATCCAGTGCCACGAACGGGAGAATCAGGAACGAATTGAAAAAGACAAATTCGTTACAATGTATTATAAATTGTGAGAGCATGGTTTCTTTTGGTAACTATGAATTAAACTATTAAGTAAATGTTAAATATATCGAAAACATATTGATTGATATATTTGTAATAATCGCATGACACAATCTTCTGCAGTTTCTAAAAAATTATGAAATTTTTGAATCCCTAAAGCCGGTTTAATTTTTTCATTGCTTTATTGAACGTGAAGAAACATGTGAAAGTAGGGTTTCCAGCAGTTATCGGTTTTTCAATAATTGGTTCTTTACAGAGAATTCAATCTGTTTGGGCAATATTTATTCATGCCTACTATTTGCTGAAAATTTCAATTTAGTCAGGAACATCTTTTTTATTTGGTCAAACTCGATTTGTACGTCAGCTTTTGTGCAACATAAGGCTTAAGTTAATATTTAGATAACCCAGGACAGTGACATACTAGAGCTCTTAAGCTCTGGTAAACACGTTTTACTAGAGTCTTATCTGATTGTGAAGTAAAAACTGATTTCATGTAATTAATTATTTTAATTATTTTATTTAAATTCTTTCTTAATAAACCACCTAACATTCACTCCAATGAAATTTATCCCATTGTTCTAAGTGAGTTTATATATATTACCAGACGTAAAAATTATTACAATCACCTATACTTTTTGAATCGAAATTTTATAAAATATATAACTTGATATATAAATTTCAAGTTACGAGTAAGTTCCAAATTTCTCGGAAGTGACACCCCGTATTAGAAATAAATATTAGGTGAAGATAGTGCTGTTATATAGTAGAAAAATGCTAAATTAGTAACTTTTTATACTTGATTGCAGATATTTTAATATAAACTCTTATACTCTTACCTTATATTCCTTATTAAAACATTGGTAGGCAAGAGAATTAGCCACTTATCGAGTTAAAAGTTTTAAAAAAGTGGTGTATATACAAAACGTTTTCAGTTTGAAAAATTTTTATACTATAAAACTTAATTACCAGAAAGAGTTTAAATAACATTCCAACATTTCTATGATTCTTTACAATTTCCAAATCTTTTTCATTTCTCATATGTAGCATATATCTTTCTTTTACATGTTTTATTTTTATAGTGAAATAAAATACACAATAATTATATTAATGTTCATAAAACTAAATATATTGAATAAATAATGCTTATGCTATTTGAATTTAATTTTGGGTATAGTTCCGCCTTGACAACAGCACGTTGCAGATAGTTCACAGTTTATTCACTTCTCATGAAATAAGAGAACCAGATGAAGAAATAGCACATATTTCACATATTTCCTTCCCTGTATGCACAGAGGTTGAACTCAAAAGAGCAGCAATGACCTTAAAAAATAACAAACCTCTAGGACCTGATGGTATCCCGACTGATATAACACACATTAATATACCTATATAACACATTAACACTGCAATTGTCAAATCCATATGACGTTTATGAAGTACCAACTTTTAAAAGACTATATGTAAATTTTACATGATATTTCGATTAGTCAGAAAAAATGACAGCCATTAGTGACAGCCATTTAGGTGAAGCTACTTTTGTTATTTTCAAAATAATGGATTCAAAACAATTTCGTGTGTTAATTTAACAGATCATTGCTTCTTGATGAAAAAAATACTATGCAAGCTCAGTAATGGCTCCAAAAGTGTTATCCGGACTCTGGTCCATCGAAAAGAACCATTTGTTCGTACGGACACCAATAATAGTGACGTTCTAATCGTTCAATTGAGGTAGTTACTCCAGAAAACATCATTAAAGTTCAGAAATTGGTTATATCTAATCGTAAACTGAAATATCTCAGACAGTATGTTTACAATTATGCATGACCATTTGATCATGAGAAAGCTCTTTTCAAAGGGGTTGCCGCGTTTACTCACAGTCGATCAAAAACAACATGTTGATGATTCAGAGCTGTGTTTGACCATCTTTACACGTAATAAATCACATTTTTTCGCATCGATATGTGACAATGGATGAAACATGGATCCATCACTTCACTCCGGAATCAAAACGGTCATCATCTGAGTGGACTTCAGCCGGTGAACCACTACCGAAGCGTCCAAAGGCACAACAGTCAGCTGAGAAAGTTATGGCTTCAGTATTTTGGGATGCACATGGTATAATCTTTATTGACTATCCCAAAAAGGGAAAAACCATCAAAAGTAACTTCTACGCGGCATAACTGGATCATTTGAAAGCAGATTTTGTGAAATAACGACCGCATATGGCAAAGAAAAAAATTTTGTTTCACCAAGACAAGATTATTTTGTTGAGTAAAATTGACTTTTGGCAGAAAAAATTTGTTTTTCTTAGTTAGTCATAAGATTTATTGAGTGATAAGTTATACAAGATTATTGCAAATGAGAAGCCTAATATTCTTCTTAAAATGCTTGAAAGAGGTAATTTTCCAACAGTATGAAAAAAGCAACACCTGACATTGGTGTTATAAGCAAGGGAAAGGAAAATCCGGAGTTACTAGATGCATACCGGCCACTTTGCATGTTGAACACTGGAGGGAAGTTGTTGAAACGCTTAATAAAGTGTAGACTCGGAACTGCCATAGAGAAAGTTGGTGGGCTGTCGTCACGTCATCACGGGTTCAGAGCAAACCGATCTATATTAGACGCCATTCAAGACGTTATTAATACCGTAAAATCGATGCAGACTACCAACCATCACTCCAGACGTATAGTTCTGTTAGCGATTCTCGCTGTCCGAAATGCTTTCAATAGTGTCAACTGGCAACTGGTGATATAATTGATGTATTCAAACGTTAGTTTCGTGTACCAGCATACCTAATGAAAATGTTTCAAAGCTACTTAAAGGACAGAGAACTTATCTACGAGACACATGATGGTAAAAAGAAAATTCAAATAACATCAGGAGCCATACTTGGACCATACTTGGACCTGATCTTTGGAATCTAAATTACAACGGATTTCTAAAAATGGAAATGCCAGATGACTCACATTTAGTAGCTTTTGCTGACAATTCAGTCAAGTGAAGGTGAGAATAAATATCTGGCATACCGTACGGTATTTGAGTCAAAGAAAGGAAAATACGGTGGCAAAATAAGCAGCACCAAAACACAATATTAAATGATCTAGGAGTAAAACTACAAATTCAACAACTGTGGCAACAAAGATGGAATGCAGAAACGAAAGGAAGATGGACAGCAAGATTGAACCCAGATGTGGTGAAATAGTCAGACAGGAATACTGGCGAAGTAACCTATTACTTAACTCAATTTCTTTCTGATCATGGATATTTTCAAAAATACCTTTTCCGCATTGTCAAAACAAATGATTCAAAATGCATATACGGAGATGCAGACGAAAACAACGCTAAGTACACCATCTTCAAATGCAACAGATGGAACACCGCAAGAACTTCACTTGAGACATAAGTCGGTGAAATAAACGAAAGCGATGCTGTCTGAAGAAAACTGGACAGCCATAGACCGATTTGTTACGATCATACTCAAACGGAAAAAATATGATCTAGAAAATGACAAATTTTTAAAAATAGAGAAACAAATAAACCTAAGCGAGACGAACGAAGAACAACATAGTCACTATTGTGACGACATAGTGACGATGCGTAAGGCATTTTTAAACCTCCTCTCCGCCAAAAAAAACAAACAAAAAAAAAAAACATTCGACCGGTCATTAAATATTTTTAAAAGCACCACATCCTATAAATTTAATATTCCATTACTTTTCTCTATTTTTTCTAGTTACGTAAACTACTGGTTCGTAATATAATTTGAAATCATGTTTATTCGATAATAAAGTAGAACCATGTAAAGTAGACCATATATTGAATAAAATTTAATTTTATTTACAATTTTATTTTATTTATTTTATTTTAAATTTTATTAATTAAAAATAGACTTCAAAAAGTTTACTCAGCTCATATACAAACAATATACACACAACAAAATTATGGTAAAATATAAAACTTATGATCTCATGCGAATTTTCAATTCGGGTTCCTGTACATATTTTAATGCTATTTGAGTCGTAAATCTGAGGTTCTCGAATTTAAAGTCTGTTTCAAATTTAAAGTTCCGAATAAGTCCACTTAATATGATTTTCATTGAGAACATTGCATATCGCGATCCTGTAACCAACACATAATAAACTAATCTACATGTACATTTAAATTAGTTATGTAGAGGCTTACCTATGCAATTCCTTTTACCTCTTGAGAATGGAATAAATGCACATTTTTGAGCTTCTCCGAAGTTTTCAGCTGAAAAATGTTCCGGATCAAACTTATTTGCATTTGGACCCCAAATATCGGTTCGTCGATGAAGATGTAGTATTGAGATTATAATTTGGGTGTTTTTGGGAAATACATCTTTACCAACTTGTGTATCTTTTGTAACATGACGTCCGATTATTGGAACAGGTGGAGTGAGGCGAAGTGTTTCATTTATTACACAATCCAAATATTGTAACTGATCTAACTGATCAAGCTCAGCATTAAAATTTTTCTCAGGAAACACGTCTAAAACTTCTTCAAAAAGTCGCTGTTGGATTTCCGGGTGCATGGCCAACATAACAAGAGCAGAATAAATGGTACTAGCTGTAGTCTCAAATGCCTACAATCAATGAAGAATTGTAAATATATTAAGTATAAATAATTTACGTGTACTCACTGCTCCAACAATTGTATTTGATTCACTTATTATATCATTCCATGTGAATAGTTGTTGTTTGTATAGTTTTATTGCTTGATCAATAAATATTTTAGGCTCCTTTTTTATAGAAAGGTCTGCAAAATCATCTTCCTTATTAGTGAATTCATTTTCTTCCCTTCTAAGCAAGAAATCCTTGTTACTGGACATGTCATCTTTAGTATTTGTTATACTCTTTTCTGCAGTAGCAGTTTTAGAAAGTTTTTTGTGAATCAACTGTAACATTTTAAGCAATTTTTATGTTTTCTGTGAAGAAATTATAATAAATACTAACATCTTCGACGAACTGGTATGAAAATTTTTTAGCGTTTTTAAATTTCGAAAACAACTCCATTATGAAACCGAGTTTCATAAGCGAAAGTATTATATTAAGCGTTGTATATTCCATTATGCTATACGTGTGAGACAAATTTTCTTCTATATAAGCACACTTTATAATTACTTAAATAACTTACACACAATAATGTTTGGCCACATCATTCGAAATCCGGTTACCTTTGTGCATGTACTTGCCCATAGTTGTTTCTGAAGTCAAATCGTTTATTTAATCATCGTTTTCTAATGTCAATAGTTCAACAGTTTTATACCTGCAGTTGATGTTAAAGTCACTGTTTGTATAGCATTCAGTAAACTATGTTCCTTATTGTCTACCAGTTCGCTACACTTTTCAATTATATTATTCTTAGCTTTATTAAATATTGGAAAGAAACTCATAAGCACTTTATTTGCAAAGGCAGGATTTATTAGCTTGCGATTCTTCGACCATTCATCAACTATAGAAAAAAATATCTTTTAACTTTTAGATTTCAAAATACTTTATTATAGTAGTACCTCTACTTGCAACAAGACCGCCCTTAAAGGTGCTGCGAATAGGATGATAAATACTTTCTGCTTTGGTAAGAAGCTCTGGAGAGCGCAAAACATTTGTAATAATCCCCGCATCTGCAGTCAGTATGGTTGGAAACCATCCCATCCACAAATAAACAGTATAACTTTTACAATATTTAAAAATATAATTAAGCCCTAATGATGAATCTTCAAAAGGCAGATATATCCTTCATTAAATCAATTTAGTTTTCTATTAATATTTAAACTTACTATTCACATTCCTTATTTTGTAAAAAGAACCAATTATTGGGAAACCATATAATATCGGGAAACTTAAACCGTATTTATATATGTTTCTTCGCGTCCATATCCAATGAACCCACAATATAATAAAACCGGCCAGAAACACATATTTAACAACTTTATAGTTTTCCAGTGATTCCATATTTAGTGATAGCTAAACAGACATCTATTCCCTCGAGTGTAAATAGAATAATAATCCAAATCATACTATGTTACTTATATTATATTCGAGAAATACTGCTGTAATCGGTTTTATCGATTAAGAAAAAAGGGGTGAAATTTAATGTGACGGATGGTGTTATAGGTACTATATATTTATTTGTAATTGCTTATAATTAATTAATAAAAAAATTAAATCTAAGATAGTAATTTTATACATAAGTATTATATAAAATGCGAGTTGATTGTAAAGGAAAATAAAATAATTTGTTAAAATGCTGATTTAAATTACGCACATATAAATTTTATTGGAAACTACGCAAATATATAATGAGCACAAAAAAGTTTTAATATACCTTCTTTATATATTAATAATAACTCAGCATAATCATAATGGAAGTCGAAGCGAACAACTTTTTTAATAAAATTACATTTAGATTTGTTCAGTGTATCGTATTTTAACACAAAATCTTAAATTCGTAGGCGTAGGTATGTTAGTATTGTCAAGTTTCAATTTCTTGTTGAAGTTTATTCAAACTAAATCCAATATTTAATCAACATCGGTGAATAAATTTAAAAATGGGGCGCCCATATGCTTAAGTTTTTATCAGGATAAACCAGTGACACACCAGTAGGTCTCGAGATCTTATAAATACGGTATACAATAGTTTCGACAGAACAATCCCAACTAAGTTCCTTGTCATTTTATAATCTAGAGCATTATTATCGTATATACTTCCAATCTGAATGTGATGTGAAAAGTGACATAATATAATATAAAAATGTGAACCTTTCTGTGGTTTAGGCAAAGGAACTCTATCCATTCTTTGAACGGCGCAGAGTTAAAAGAAAGAAAACTGTAATGGGAAAGGTTACCAAAATTATCACATTCTAAAATGCTTTTAGGGACCTACAATCAAAAACGCTTCAAGGATTACATACAACAATCAAACAATAAGGTAAGAATTATTACGATGCATAGGTATTTGTGTCTCCATTTAACATAATAACGAGACATTGCCCAGCTTACTAATTATCCGCTTTAACATTTGAGATTTTAAAATCTGGTACATACTAAGATTTGAAACAGTTGAAATTTTTCTGCGTCTGTTTCGAAAATTAAGTAGAACGTAATTCTAAAATCGACATATGAAAAATGGATTTCGGTGGCCATGTATTAAATAAAATTTAATTTTATTTATAATTTTATTTTATTCAATTTAATTTAAATTTATTAATCACAAATAGACTTTATGGATTTTACTGAGCTCATATGCGTATAACTTATCACCTCATGCAAATTTTCAATCTGGGTTCCTCTAAATATTTTAATGCTACTTGACTCGTAAATCTGAGGTTCTCGAATTTAAAATCAGTTTCAAATTTAAAGTTCCGAATAAGTCCACTTAATATGATTTTCAATGAGAACATGGCATATCGTAATCCTGAAACCAACACATAATGAACTAATCTACATGTACATTTTACATAGTTTTGTCGAAGCTTACCTATGCAGTTTCTACTACCTCTAGAGAATGGAATAAAAGCACATTTTTGAGTTTCTCCGAAGTTTTCAGCTGAAAAATGTTCTGGATCAAACTTATTTGCATTTGGACCCCAAATATCTGTTCGTCGATGAAGATGTAGTATTGAGATTAGAATTTGTGTATTTTTGGGAAATACATTTTTGCCAACTTGTGTATCTTTTGTAACATGTCGTCCGATTAGAGGAACAGGTGGAGCAAAGCGAAACGTTTCATTTATTACACAATCCAAATATTGTAACTGATCTAACTGATCAAGCTCAGCATTAAAGTTTTTCTCAGGAAATACGTCTAAAACTTCCTCAAAAAGTCGCTGTTGGATTTCCGGGTGCATGGCCAACATAACAAGAGCAGAATAAATGGCATTAGCTGTAGTCTCAAATGCCTACAATCAATGAAGAATTGTAAATATATTAAGTATAAATAATTTACGTGTACTCACTGCTCCAACAATTGTATTTGATTCACTTATTATATCATTCCATGTGAATAGTTGTTGTTTGTATAGTTTTATTGCTTGATCAATAAATATTTTTGGCTCCTTTTTTATAGAAAGGTCTGCAAAATCATCTTCCTTATTAGTGAATTCATTTTCTTCGTTTGTAAGCAAGAAATCCTCATTACTGGACATGTCATCTTTTGTATTTGTAATACTTTTTTCTGCATTAGCAGTTTTAGAAAGTTTTTTGTGAATCAACTGTAACATTTTAAGCAATTTTTATCTTTTCAGTGAAGGAATTATAATAAATACTTACATCTTCGACAAACTGGTATGTATATTTTTTAGCGATTCTAAATTTCGAAAACAACTCCATTATGAAACCGAGTTTCATAAGCGAAAGTATTATATTAAACGTTGCATATTCCATTATGCTATACGTGTGAGACAAATTTTCTTCTATATAAGCACACTATATAATTACTTAAATGACTTACACACAATAATGTTTGGCCACATCATTCGAAATCCGGTTACCTTTGTGCATGTACTTGCCCATAGTTGTTTCTGAAGTCAAATGGTTTATTTAATCATCGTTTTTTCTTAATTTCAATAGATCAACAGTTCTATACCTGCAGTTAATGTTAAAGTCATTGTTTGTATAGCATTCATTAAATTATGTTCCTTATTGTCTACGAGTTCGCCACACTTTTCAATTATATTATTCTTAGCTTTATTAAATATTGGAAAGAAACTCATAAGCACTTTATTTGCAAAGGCAGGATTTATCAGTTTGCGATTCTTCGACCATTCATCAGCTTTAGACATAAGCATTTTTTAACGTTTACACATTTAATTACTTTATTATAGTAGTACCTCTACTTGCAATAAGACCACCCTTAAAGGTACTACGAATAGGATGATAAATACTTTCAGCTTTGTTAAGAATTTCTGGAGACCGCAAGATATTTGTAATAATCTCCGCATCTGCAGTCAGTATGATTGGAAACCATCCCACCCACAAATAAACAGTGTAATTTTTACAATCCCTTAAAATATTACTAATTCCTCTAGCTATGTCTTAAGAAATATAATTTATATTTATATAACATTTATTTAACCAATTTATTTTTCTAATCATATTTAAACTCACTGTTCACACTCCTTATTTTGTAAAAAGAACCAATTATTGGAAAACCATATAATACCGGGAAACTTAAACCGTATTTATATATGTTTCTTCGCGTCCACATCCAATGAACCCACAAAATAAAAAAACTGGCCACAAGAACGGATTTAAGAACTTTATAATTTTCTAGTGATTCCATATTTAGTGACAGCTAAATAGACATCTATTCCGTCGACCGAAAATAGAATAATGATCCAAATCATACTACGTTACTTATATTATCTTTGAAAAGATATTCATTTAAGTAACCGTTGAACTGTGCTTTTATATTTAAATGCATATTATGTAATCACATTTAATGTGAGGTGAGGTGAGGTGACATATAATTGTCAATGCACATCATAAAAAAATATTTTATATTGTATTGTATGTTGTATTCAGAATGTATACTTTAATTCTTCAAATTTCCTAAAGCTTTAAAAATTTAAAAAACCATATATTAAAAAAATATAATAAGTTAAAATTCTGAGATAAATTGCATAAGCGTGGTTTTTCTTCCAAAACCACGGATTAAGGTACTAAATAAATTCTTAATATGTTATATTAATAACTTACATTAATAAAGTATGATAACGTACTTATGGAAGTAATTTAAATTAATTCAATTCAAATATAATCGAAATAGCGAATCTAATTTCATAAAAAATTAGGAAATTTGTAAGTCCTCTAGTTCTCTAGTTCTAGTTTTTTTAATATTAACTTATTTATGGAAGTAAGAAAAAAATGTATTGTAAGGCCTAGATATATTAAATATCGACTAAGTAAACTTGAATATCGCTAATGACAGTCTACGCTCATTTCGTTTGACTAACATTTCGTTGAAATTTTTAGAGTACTTAAACATTTTTGTAGTAGTATTAGTAGATATTTTATATATATACATACATATATACATATATCGAATCAAATCACACTTTATTTTTCAAGTCCTATAAAACAGCTGTTAATTTCAGGGTAATCTTGCTACTCTGGCAAAATATGTCTTATAAATTAATCTCAAGTGTTATACATTTTGCCAGAGAATTATCAATCAAAAATTGAATTGCATTCAAAGAACATCTCGATTAAAAAAATTATCCCAGAAAACGCCAATAGTAACCAGAATCATGCTCATAGTTCCACTCAGTACAGAAAAGTTGCTAAGATCGCACTATTATAATTTGCAAATTGCAAATATTGCAAATGCGATGCCGAAAATAGTGCTGGCATATATTATATAGTGCTATTTTAGCAACTTTTTTGTACTTGATAATATATAAGCGCGACTTTAACTACTATTGAATGTATATATTTTAATATTAGCTATTTAAGTATAAAATTTATTACCGTATATTCCTTTAATTCGGTATGCGGAGGAGTTAATTACAAGTTTTAAAAAAATTATTTAGATAAACAACTTTTTCATTTTGAAAAATTTTTATATCTTATAACTTAGTTACTAGAAAATGTTTAAATAATATTCCTGCGTTTGTATGATTCTTTACAATTTCTAAACCTTTTTCATCACGCCATATATCTGTCTTTCACATGTTTTATTTTTATAGTAAAATAAAATACACAATAATCATATGAATGTTAATAAAACTGTATGTATTGAATGGATAATGTTTATGCTCTTTGGATTTAATTTTAGGTATAGTTGTGCCTCTGTGGGATCGAATGCAACCCACACCAAAATTCATATTTTCTAACAGTCGTGGCCTTGCATACCAATAACTAGTAAGCCCAAAACTTTATATATCTCCATACAAAGTAATCCAAAGAGGTGAGATCACATGTTAGTGAATACCAATTCACAGAACCATAATATGATATTATTATATGGCTATCGAAAACAATAACCGGATGATTGCGTTGGGCTCTGTATAGAAAGTATCTCAACTGTTGCACAGTCATGTTATTTAATTGGAATACTAAACCGTTATTAATTGTGAACCATTACTCCTCTCCATAGATTGTAACGTTCCGACTGACAGTTTCATTCCAAGCACATGAAATGGTGATACCATTATTGTAAAAACTGCAACAATATCTCTTTCTTTAGTTCGCTTTCTTAGCAAATCGTGCTGTACATAAAACACTGGATAATTTTAAAAATAGTTGTTGTTGTTGTAGCTTCTTGAGTTAGTGCTATTGCGCACTTTTACTTTTTTTAGCGGGGGACACTAGGTTTTAACTATGCAGGAATTCATATCATTCATTTATCTTTTAATTGATGACGGAGTGTAAGTCAGCATATCTTCCTGTGGGTTCTAAGGTGGACTTGAAGTTTGTTGGGGCGGGGTTGGCAGCATATCAACTTTTGTTAATAGAACCGATATAGTTTACCTCTTAACAAAATTTTAAATTATACGGTTTTCAAGATTTGATCAAGTTTATATAATTTTTGTATAATTTTTGAACTTTACCATTTACATGTAATATATGGTACATCATTCAAATGTTATTTACGGGACAACTGACAAGACAGTACTACTGTAAGGTAGTTTTCAATTAATTGTCGGCACACGACTGGCAATTAAATGGCTATAAATTGACGGATTTTAGTTTTCAAGGAGACCTTTTGGGATGTTTCCATTAGTATGAAAATTCCTTTCCGCACCAATATAAACAATATATAAACAAAACAAATGTCAATTTACAGTGAACTGGTGAACTGACAAATCTGTTTCTACCTATAAGAAATTACATGGCTTCGTAACTTAATCTCTAATTCTTTTTTTTTGTAATTTAATGTGCGTTTCGTTACATTTTTGATGTCTAGTCATTCGAAGATACTTTGCAGTATGTACATTATACTAATCAGTAATAAAATACTATGTTGATGAATTTTTTTTCACAAAGATTATTATCGTGTTAATTGTTCAGAAGTGTTATTTTCGCTTTCCACTTAGTTGTATCTTTTTAAATAGAATTTGTGCTATAATCTGTAAGCTCTTGTGAAAATAAAAAAAGATAAATAAAAAAGTTGACAAATGTTTTAATAAATTTTATTTGTTTTTTTTTTATTTTGTTCAACTATTTATAATTACTTATATATTTGTAGATACTCTTAACGTTTTAATAACACTATTTCGCACTGACTCAGATATTTCACTTCAAACCTAATAAAACTTATTAAATTGTAATTAGAAAATATTTTGTTTTGCTAATTAAAACCCCTAATTATAAGCTTTTTTTAGAGAGACATTAAAATTCATTTTAACGTGTCACTATAAAAATTCCAGAAAAAAGTTTATTTAGTTAAAAGTTTAATGAATAGTCACAGTCATTTAAAAAATAATTTTTATTATTTTGTTCTGTATTTGATAGTGAATTATTTTTGAATTTTAATGTTTATTTTTCTTAAATAATTGATCACAAACAATTGTACCCTTTTAAGGCAAAAAAATTAAAAAATATCTTACATTTCCTACATATGTATAATTGCATGATGATTATGATGATTCATCGAAACCTCGATCAAGATAAAAATCGCCCGCAAAATTTTTATTTATGGCGGGTACTTGTTGAATAACGAAATCAGTGCTATCAGTATTATCAACAGATAATTTTGATGAATATTCCATTCTCTTAAAATAATTCTGTACGGCAACTTTAGTATCAGCCATGATATCTAAAATACCTTTTGTACCAGCGTTGGCAGTAAACTGTTCGCAGAACTTATCAATGAATATTGCTCCAATTAATGAAACTCGATAAGATTCAGCACCTGAAGATATAATCAGAAATAATGTAATTTTATAAAGAATTTCTTTTAAATTTATCGAACATTTTTATTTATACCTTCTGATGTTGCAAAACATTTAAGAAAGTATTTTGTGAAATATTTTTGATCGATGTCCCCTTCCGTTTTTGCATCATCATATTCGCCGCTACCTCTGCAAGCTTGTACTATTATCCATTTTAATTTTCCATTTAATTCCTTGATTTTAAAAAGAGGATTGAGTAGCAGTTTTTGTATGGAAATTAATTTTGGTACGTCTTCATTGTCTTTTTCATCCTCTTCTTTGTCGTAAGCGACTGTTTCATCTTCGAAGCCATGCGATAGATGAACTATACAAACATACTCAAACTGATTATATTTTTCCTTCCAATTTAATTGTACTGCAAGGTAAAAATAGAATTAATAATTATTTATTATATTATAGTGTGTTTTCTATAATAAGTAATACTATTATTAAACTTAAATAATTTTTATTAATTAAGTTTAATTATTAATTTATTAATACAAAATAATCTATATCTTTAGTGGAATTTACTAGCGATGTTATTTGCTTGCATTTCACAACTCATGCAGTTGAAATCTTATTACAATCTTTACACATAGGTAATACCTATAGGTATACCTAATACCTATTAGGTATAGCATAAATAGGTCATGATTATCTATAATTCTTGCAGAACTTGCTGTCGATATTTTTATTATCCTGCATTTTACAGCCCATGCAGTAAAAAACCTATTGTAATCATATCACATGTAGCATGAAATGGAATGCGATTTCGATTCTGATTTCGTGGGGGCACAGATTTGATCACAAATTTTAGTATGAATTTCAATATAATGAACTATTTTTCCATTATAGTACACTTCTCGATATATTAACAGTTGAAATTTGATATTTTTAACTTGTTTTTGACTTTTTTTACTCTCCCCTTTATTGATATCCCCTCCTCATAAACTGACCTGTTGTGAAATGAGATGTTGAGATTCAGTATTTAGTACATTCAGATATATCAATATAAAATTACCCTACAAATTATTTTCATTTTATTAAATTTTTTGTTTTTTTATTGATGAATGAGGAACATTGATTAGTCTTTGCAGTTTGTAAATATAAATATTTAGATATTTTTAAGATAACATATTAAACAAAAACTTAAAACATTCATTATATAAAGTTTTAAATAATTAAATTCTAATAGAATAATTATTCTTAGAATAAGTATTTGTTAATAAATTAAATTAAATAGTTCATTTCCATTATTTCTAATATTATCAGTATTAATATCCAAAAAAAAAACCTTAAGAAAATCACAGGTTTTTTGCGAGAATTTGAGAGGAATTCTTTAAATTGTCTATATTAGCAGTTTACAAGATATCTTGTCCATTGGGAGAAAAAAATATCTGCACTAGTAGTAATAATAGTAGCAAGTGATATAGTGATATAGCATTAGCATATAACATCTTATGTTTTAAGTTATACACTTAATATACAGAAAATAGATTGAAAACATATATATACTCTCCGAAATAAAGAGAGCACATCATCAGTACTAATAGTAATCGTAGTAATAGTAAAAATAAGTCACATAAATGAACAACTTGTCACTATTTTAGACCCATATATGTTATCAGCTAAGCAGAAAGCTCTAAATGTTTATTGCGTGAATATGGTATTCAATACACAAAATTTATTTTGATAATTTTTTGAAAAAAATTAAGCTTATCTAAACAATTCAGCTAAGCATTCTTTTATCATGCAAATATTTTTAATAAATTTGGTTAGCATATTTATGGACCAAGATTTTTCTTAATCATAATCGGTCAAATTACTTTCTCATCAGAAGCAGAAATGAAATTAGAAATGGGAAGAACCATAATTCATAAGTAATATTAGAGGCAGGACTTTAATATCATTTTCTCATCATAACCATCATAACCAGCAATGAAATTACGGATGAAAAGAACGGTAATCCATAAGTGATATATATAGGGATGGGCGCTGATAAATTATTCTGTGAGAAAACATAACTTTATCGATCCATCGACAAACATATATATAAATTATAATTTAAAGGAAATAAATTACAGCATAATTATAAGTAACTTTTTTTCAAAAATATAATAATATTAGAACGCATTAGGGGTGCTAGCAACCTACTACGCCTACCTGCATACACCTATTTCTTTATTTATTTTTAAGCTTATTTGAATTATTTGGTACTAAGAAGCTTTATCAAATGATAGTTTTTATCACTTCATATTTAGCGAGTTAAGCTTTAAACGTATAGAGGGAGAACAAGCAGCGACATTTTGTGGGGACTTGTACCTTTGCGTAACTCTTTATATATTAATTATTTATGTTGTAATTCTATATAGAACCTTTATTGACTAAGTGTCAAGAATTCAGGAAAATTAGGAAGAAAATGATTACTGAGAGAAATAGATTCATTTTTAAATTAAACCGGGATATTATTTAAAGAAGTCTTCTATTTAAAGAAGACGTAACGTAAGATTAAATTCCACGTAAATAAATATTTATTTTGTTATCAGAAATAATTTATAAAATAAAAATTACCTGACCTATTCAGTATAACTATAAAAATTATTGGCTACTTACACTTTTTCATTTCTTGTCTTATTTGTTTTTCGCTCCAATCCGACCAATTTAGTACATCGATATTAAAAGGTTCGAAGGTTTTAATCAATTTATAGACATCCGGACTACTCCCTGCTCGATCTTTGCTTTGATTAACTATAATTGCTAAGCCAGGCAAAAACTTTTGTTCACTTTCAGCCATTTTTTATGAACTTAAAGATCAAGACTTTTAAGCACTTTTGTTGTATTTAAATATATCTATTGCACAACTCTTAGATATATTTTTTTTATTAATAAAAATTTTATTACTTTGTTTGTTAAAAATGCGTTTTCTATGTTAAACAATTAAAACAAAAACAAACAACGTGTTGCTATAGTCACGTATACCAGATACACCAACGGCTACGTTAGCTCACGCCAATCAATCGGAACAATACTAAATATTAAAAATTCTGTGAGTACTGCTTACTGCATGTATTGCTTTAAAATAATTATTATCAAACTGTAGAGGCACTGATAACCACACTATAAACTTCTCTGCCGGCGATGTGCGAAAAATAGCTATAAACAATTTCTGGAACTAATACGCTCCGCACTCATTTGTGCTCAAACAAATATTTTTTGTTTTTTTTTTTTTGCAATGTAATATGTGTACTCTTCTGCACTCATTCACGCTCTTTCTCTCACTCTGTTATTAAAATTATTCTCTGTCATCTTAACAAAAATGTGTGAAATTCAAAATAAGCACTAAACGATTGTATAGTAAAATATGGGTTCAACAAATCGAAACCAAATCTGTTTGGTGGAAGTATTGTGTAAATTCCACTTATGAAATTTATTTGATTTAATTTCCAGGAAAGACCTCTATCAATGAAAGCGAATATCTGTGAGTCAGATCATTAATTTCTGCAGAATATATTCGATTTCAGTCATGGAAAGATTATACCTTTAAATTTTTGCAGCTTTCTTCATGCCGCCTAGTGCGAAATATAATTCATTGTTCATTTTGATAAGATAATGAAATACTTAGTAAATGTATTAAATAGAATTTGAAAATAAAATGTCTTCAGCGTTAGCTTAATTTTCTTTGAAATATAGCAATACTTGGTAATTACTCTTTCACTAAGTAAAATAATGAATTGATATACCAATTAAATGTATGGCTCACGCTAATCAAATTGAACGCTTAAAGTAAACATCAACTCATTATCAATGCTTTCCGCTATAATTGAAGTAATTATTAGAAAGTCTTCAAATAAAAAATTATTAATTGTTAAAAATGTTTAATGTATGTTTAATGGTTTTAATTTATGAAAATTAATAAAATTTCTTGAATTTAAGCCATTGTATAATTATAAAAAGCTACACTGCTATGAATTGTGGTACAAATCATTTGTTCATTTCTTTTTGAAATGTTTATCACAATAGTAACATGCAATATGCGTATTACTTCATAAATTAACACCATGACATCTACAGCTATCCCATAATACTCCCCTAAACCGACCACTGCGTCTTTCACTGTCTCTTAACGTGTCTTACCTAAGCATATGCCCTACAATCTGACTGAAAAAGAAACCTGTTTACATATAAATAGCTTTATAAAACAATTATACCATCATAAAACATTTTTGGGTTCAGTCCCATGTCTTACCATTAGCTTCTTGATATTGTGAGAACAATGCCAGCGCATGTGAAAGACATGAATCTTCCATATAAGCTTACTATTCAAGTCCATCTCCAAATATTTCACTTAAAGAGATAATGCCAACGTTGCTTCTTGAAGAGGTCAAGTGTATTTTAATAGGACTTACTGAAAGACCTTGTTCGTTGCGTTAAAAATCGATTTTATATAGAAATTTTTGCATGCTTATACATAACATCCTTAATAAATATTCGCATATATACTTCATTTACAAGCATACAGCAATTACTATATGCCATATACCTTTATAACCTCTTCAGTGGCACTATCGTCATATTTTTCAACTGTAATAAACACTCACTTTAATAGCACCTTACAAATGCAATGGACAAGTACTTTATCAATAATGTGACGTATAGGCGAAGAACATATAGAGCATATAGAGAACATATAGAGAAGAACATATATAATTGTCACTGTCAGAGGTGTTCTTAAAAACCCAGCTTTCAATCAATTATTCACCATACGAACATTGTCACAAAGGGCTCAATTGCAGGGTTGCTAATACTAGATGCATATTAGTTTTATATTAAATGTTAGATGGTAATAAAAAGATAAATGGGAGTAAAGTCTTGATAAACAAGTTTTAGTTATGTGGAAACTCTATAGATGTACAATTAGATATCAAATATTAAACAATTTTTATTAGCTTCTTCAATATGAAGTTGAATCTTAAACAAACGTACTTCAAGAAAAACCTATAAACGAAAATCAAAACAAACTTTGGAAGTATAATACGTATAAAAATTCGACAGGCTCTTAAGTAATCTATACTATTTTTATAATATTTATTTTATTATTAATTTATTATTTAACTAGCCTAGATAAGATGTTACCCACATCTAATAATCCAAACATAAGTTTAACAGATTTAAATGTTTTTATTCTACATAATTAATAATTTATTGCTTAAGCTTAGGTAAATTTTTTTAAAAAATATTTTGTTATTTTTTTTTGTTTTTATACGGACTTATTGGTTAATAGTTAATAGTTAAATAATGATTTTACTTTTACCAATATTTCGGCTATAATCTATAATCATCATCAGGGTACTATACAATTTAAATACATGTAACAATAATTTGGTCCATATTATAAAGAAACAAATACATTAACATCGAAACCATGAATAATTTATATATTTACCATATATAGAAACTATTTATACAATACTATGACAATAGATATAAAAATAATATATATAGGAAAAATATATTCATCCTCTTCCAGATTTGTCGATCCTATTTACTATTTATTTTAAATTTAATTAAATTAAACAAAAAACAATATGAATAGTTTAATTGACTTCTACTTTCTTCATTTATTATAAAAACCGAATCGCTTACAGGTTACCATTTGACGTTCTATAAAGTAAATCCACTTAAACAACACTTAGCATCGCATGCCAAACACATTTAAACTGTCAAATTACAATTATAACGTTTAGAGAAGCGGTTCCAATGTCATTTTCACAGCACATTCCCGTCATCTAAGCCGCGCTTATCCAATGAAACTGTGGTGAGCTTGTCATTTTATTAGGCATTAGATTTTGTCGGCAACGCATGCTCATCTCACGGACGCACATTAATTATATGCCACATTTTACATTCGTAGCTAGTCGCCACAAATCGTGGCTTCAACGCAATCAAGACTTAGACGCTTAAACGATGTAATAGTGTTAAAAATAAGGCCGGAAAATAGAAATATAGATGTAGTGACAATACTATTGAGCATAACCAGTTGCCGCCTTTGATTTTGGTGTGAAGCGTGCAATCCGCATCTTGTTCCAAGTGTTGACAATGAATGTCAACACTTCAGCGCTGCTAATTTATTTGCTCATGAAGCGCACGCTCAAATAGAGCAGTCAGTTGGACAATTATAGTACACTCCATTCTAAAATCTCAAATCTCAAATAATTGGAATTTGTGATTTAACGCAATACTTATTTGGAATATTTGTAACTGTTACACATTCCTTAAATAGCTGTTTACCTTTATATTATTCTTTATAGATTATTATTAAAAGAAATTCTTGTTATATGTCTGTACGCATACGTATATATATGTTATATATATGTATATAAGCATATATATGTATGTATATGTATGCAATTATACAGTTACGGGTATGCAAAATAATTTTTTATGGTTTGATAACGTACGGACTTACGTCTAATCACCGTGAAACTACACGTTCGTTTTCAATGAGCAGCCTGGAGGCCTCACCACTTACCTCATTAACCGTTGAATTATTTTATATATAATATATTATATTATATTGTACTTAACTTACAGTAACTGCGTATTGTAATTTTTGCTGGTACTACATAATTAATTAATTAAATTTGCTTAAAAATCAATTATAATTTTAATTCTTACAATGTTCTAATGTGAAGTACTTTCCTCTGCCTCTGCCTTCTCTTAAAGACCCATCAACGAACTCGTAAACTCTTATTAAAGAACCATTTTGTGGTGCTAAAAAGCATGGAAGGGAATGAATGCAACAATTTGTCTTCAACATTTTCACTACATACTTAACTGTGTAATTTATTATTGTTTTCTTTTATTTTGTTCTTCATTGCTTCTTTTCTTTTCTTTTCTTTTCTTTTCTTTGGTATACGATTTTGTTTAATGGCGTTGCACTTGTTGCCTCTTTGCCTATAATTCAAATCATACATTAAAATGTATATGATGTGGTGCAATGAATTATTTTCCTGGTTGCTACTGCAGCCATGAAACCGGCACTTATTTCAGGCAACAAACTTCAGGCTGTTGAGGTAGGTTAATTTTATTGGCCAAATAAGTGGGTATCAAATTTAATTTACTCTACTAACATAGCAAACATAAACAAAGAAGGGAAGCATAAGAGTTTACCATGAAAAGAATGTTATGTGTAAAGATCCAGTGACTGGCGTGTCAAAATAGGGTTAAGAAGCACACCAACAATTACCGAAGTAAAAACCAACAAAGACATCGACAATGGACAATGTAGACGTATTTCAATACAAGACCAAAGTGCATGGAGCGTTAAAGTGAAGCAAAATAAATAAACTTGTTTGATTGATTTCGAGAAAAAAAAATATACGAGTATATATATAAAAAAAAAACACCTATAAAAGAAAAAATGTTGCCAGAGGCAAATATAAAATGGCTTGGGTAAGGTCAAGTTATGCGAAATGGGTTTTAGCTGTTCCTTCAACAAATGAAATCCGCATAAATATTTAAATAGAGCAGTTAAAGTCGAGGTAAATTATTTGGTTTTTTTTTTTACATTTTAAAAGAAAAAATATAATTGTAGCGAGTTAATACTTAACTAAGCAGAAGAAAATGTTCAAAGCTTTAATACTCCCAACACAGATAGTTTTTGTTACTAATCATCTATTTATTATTTACTTACCTATTATATATTTTGAGAAAACTCTACTACTTTGAACTCTTAATTAACCATTTTAAGCATCCACAGATAAATAACTGTATCTACTATCAATTAGGATTGAGATATACTAATGTACAACGTTACGTTTACCGTGAACGGGAATATCTATCCTGCAATCATTTATTTAAAAGTTCAAATAATCTATTAAATAAAAAACACATTAATAACAGAAAACGAACTCAGAATAAACAAGTAAACAATATTATATATGCACAATTAAATTAAGTCGGTGAATATTTGAATAAGTGACTTTCTAGGTAAAAAACTAGATATTAAACTAGGAGAACCCTAATGAAAATTGAAGCATAAAATATTTACTGCTATTTTAACATGTTATCGTCTGTTCTCCGGAACATAAAGTACTTTAAAAATGTGATATTACTAACCAGATTTATTCTTATGGAATTCAGTTATATGAGAACTAAAGTGCAAGCAGTATCGAAATAATTCAAATCAAGTCAATCTGAGATTATTAGATCTATTGGCATATATTGGTTACTAAACACAGCTACTAATGCTTCAGAGATAACTATAAATAAAGTACTTTTAAAACATGATAGAACTAAACACATTTATTCTTATGGAATTCGGTTATATGAGAACTAAAGTGCAAGCAGCATCGAAATAATTCCAATCAAGTCAATCTCAGATCTATTCGCATATATTGGTTAGTAAACAGCGCTACTAATGCTCCAGAAATAACTATTGTTATCGTTATCCAGAGTAAAAATAGAATACCTGAAAGAACTTAGCAAAAAAAAAAACTAATATGTGCCAACTTAAATATTACCTCTGTTTCTATAAAAAATAAAATGAAATGCGCTATTGTAGATGAAGATGAAGCACATACCTTACTACAGAAATTATAAAGTTAAAAACCGATCTAATCGAATTGAAGCCCGGTATTGGTCACATATGTAAATACTATCTATATATTATTACCATCTACATATGTGCACTGTCACTCACCTATGCAATCCATTCGAGGATGGTATCCTTGTAATAATTGATATGCAACTATCTCAAATCGCATTTGTTTTATTAAGGTAAAGTTTTTATTTTATGTGCTACTTACTTGTAAACTTTTCTTTTAGTGAAATAGTTTTTTTTTTCATCATAATTAACTTTTAAAATTATATTTCTGAAATAAGTTTGTTTGTCGACTTTCCCACATAATGGTTTCTTGAAATTTAGTTAGTTAAAATAAAAAGCATAATTATCTTTCTTAATGAAAGAACTTCTTAATTTGTTAACACTCTTACACTTAAGACCTTTCTAATATCTTTTTGCCTTTCTTTTGTTTTGGATATCATATCTCGGTTTGTACAATACATGCTCACTTGGCTTTCGTGCATCGAACTTCTAAAAATTACTAGGAAATTATTTCTTTTAATAGTTTACAATATTTTTATTATTTATAAGGATTTGTTTAATGCTGTTGTTGTTGTTATTGTTGCTTTTGTTGTGGTGTTGAAACGTACACCCACGATTTTTACGCATCCACTCGATCTATTTCAGCCGATCTTGCACCATTAAAGCAAAGACTGTATTGGAAAAAAAAGCAAAAAGTAATAAAATTTGTTCGTGGCTGTCCATTGTGATCTTCGTGCCAATTTTAAAATCTTCACTTTAAAGCTTAGAACCAAATTACAACAACCTTAACAGTTCACACTTCCCTTTAAAGCTACACCAACTAAAACAACAAGAACAACAATGCCAACGACAGTAACAACAACAACAACAACAACTCTATCACTTGTGCGAAAATTTCTTAAATTGGATCATTAAAATTTCTTCCTAACCATGGCAAGTGATCCTCTTAATGTTCTATGTTAGGTCGTAGCAGTTTTTACGTCGTCGTGTCTATAACAGAAACATTAACCTATGTGCTCTCTTTGCTCATAATGAAGTTATGTTATGCATTACGAACTCAATTGCTCGTTATATTGTTGAATGCTGTACCACTCGTTGTTTTATGCACAACGAGTTGAAGTTTTTTATGTAATAATGAAGTTCGAAGTGAACGCGTTAATGGTTGTTGCTTAGTTATGCATTAAATGCATCTATAAAGAATTTTCATGTTGAATTCTATGGAACTCTATAAGTCAGAAATCTATTGGTGGTGCATCTCGTTGCACAATAATTCTAATTTAATTTTTATTTCATGTGCTGCTTAAGCCAATTTTGGTTTAAAGTGTTTCGGTAACAGTTTCACGCTTCAATTTCAAGTCGTGATTTTCTAAAGATACAAATTTTTCTCACTTCGTTTTCTTGTAAAAATTTAATGCAATTCTTGCAGTTTTAATCACGCAATGCCTTAAATACGAAAAAATTAACAAAGTGTAACAAATTTTATGGCTTATAAAAATATTAGATAATTCAAAAAGTTATTTGCAATAATAGTAAAGATAAAATGGAGAGATGATTTGCAGGCATATACCTAGAGTTAAATTTATATATTATTAGAGAAAACTAATTTTCTTTTCTTTCTGATCATAATAAATTTAGTTGCCAGGAATTGCCAAGCTTCTCTGTAAATTATTATAAAATTTTTTACCATGCACTATGACTTAAAATTTTAAATCACATTCAATTCAAAATACGTTAGATTGTACGCTTCGTATTTGATCTATTGGTCATACTGAAAAATAAATGATCACTGGTATTCCTAAACAAAAAGCAGACGCTTTATCATGAATCACATTTTTCTCAATTTTTTTTTGTGTTTATGATGTCTAAACACACTATTGAAATCAATATTTGGATTTTATTGCAAGCGAAGCTTGAACCTATTTGACAAGCATATGGAAGACGAATGGGCTATGGAATGGTCGGTGTACAACCATCACTACAAATCGATCAATACCAGTGTTTTAAAAGCTATATACCAACAACCATGCACTCGTCAACAATGTCAGATTTTTATCCGATTGCGTGTGGGACATTCAAAGCTTTTTAATGAACATCTTTTAAGTGGCGATCAGCCATCAACCTGTCCATTTTGTAAATAGCACACCATCCATAGATCATATACTTAACGATTGCCCATCTTTTAATTCTATTCGTAGTAATATCTTTCCTAATATCTCACCAACCAACGTTTTAAAAACAATTACTGTTAAAAATATACTTTTGATGTATAAATATATTAAAGCCTGTAATCTAGTTAATAAAATTTAATTTATAATATCCGAGCTGAAGACCCTGGCAGCTAGCGCTCGTTTTTCTGATCTAAGTTATAATATTTTATATTTTGTATATAATAATAATAAATAAATAAATAAATAAATATTTGTTCACAACTAAATTCTACAGTGAACTACAAAATAGTCTTATTTTCAAAAAATTAAAAAACATATCATGTGTGAATCGCCTTGTACTGTGCTACACAAAAGTTTAAAGTCATCTCAATATGTTCCAATAAATCAATTTTAAAGAGAGATAACTCAAGTATAAATAAATAAATTAATAATAGTAAATATAATAATTTATTAACAGGCTAATCGTTCATTTAAATAGAAATAAGAAAACTATAATTTATTATTTTAATTTAAAAACAATTTATATTTTATTAAAATATTCTTCCAATATTTCGATTATCTTCGATAGTCATCTTCATTAATAATTATCAATAATTATCATCTTTATTAATTATAATTCTCAGCTACTTTTAATGGATTTTCATATAAAAGTACATCAATTCTGCATAAAAAATTATGAAAAGAATTTAATTGTAATAGACATTATGGTCATAAAGCAATATTTTATCAAATATGTTATTAATATATTGAAATTCCCAAATTTTGCTTGAATGTATTACACAAACATAATTACAACAAAATTATTTTTATCAATAAAAATAATTTCAGTAAATTTTAAATAAAGTGATTGTTTCGAACAGTAGTGAACTACAACAATAAAAATTTTACTTTTTATATTAATTTAATTAATTGAATTTTTGGCTGACCATACAGCTGTTTCGAATACCCATCATCAGTGGTCTTGGAAATAATTCTTGTATTTAATTATTCGTAAATAATTGTTTTTGAGACTGCAAGTACCATGAATCGAACTCGGGTCCTGCCAAATGTGAAGCTCAGATTCAGCCCACCTTAACCAACTGATCCAAAGCCGTACGTGATCGCATATTTTTCTGAAGTTTTGTTACTTTTGCTGTGATTTTAAATAAAATAGTAATTATAAAAATAGTAAATATAAAAATAATTTAAACTATTGAATAAACACAAGAGCTTTAAATTTCTTCAATTTTCTGTAACTTTATATAACAAACTTATTTCTTATTAATCTTAGAAATAGTTTCAGTGCTTCGCACTATCAAACAAAATAGCTTGCTATAAAAAAGAAAACTGAACCGATCTTAAATATTTTAGCGCAAACAAAAACCCCCAAGCAGTTTAGGGTTTTATAATGAAGCCTGATACAACAATTAAGTCATGACACTTATTAAACACTGCAAATTGCATCGCACTTATTACACCATATATGCCCATTAAGACATTTACTTCCTCACCAACAACTAAGTAACTCTCATCTGAATTTACAATACCGTATATCCATACATAAAACAGTGTTATAGTTTCTACAAAAATCTTTAAGATGCGGTAAATGCTTTTACCTACAATCACTTCCACTCAACAACAACAGCTTTATGCGATCAATCTTCAGCGATCGTTGATAGTTGCAGCAATTATAATAATCCTTTTGCCATGGTTCAAAGGCCAATTACTGCCACAAAATCCAATACAATGCGATCATATGATCATGTGATCGCTAAGGCAATGAAGTTTTTTATTTTTTGACATTTATTGTTGTTACCGAAATGCTTATTGCCAACTTTACACTTTCCTACTACTGCTTAGCGAAACTTATTGCAACGATCGATCGATTGTCTCGTTAGTATTTTGAAGATTCTCTAAGCGATTGGTAGCCCATAGCGCCAATACCATCCAATAACACTGCTATATCAGCTACAGTAAAAGCGACAACAATTGCAACAACAACACCAATAAGATGCTTACAATATTTACTGCTAAAGTGTGATCATGGCATGATCGCTTAGTTAGCGCAACAACCTATCATAGATACTTAACTGTTGCTGACTTCTGCTTTAGCTTGAATAACACAAAGATACCTAAAATTTCGATACAGTAAAATGACTACTACTCTTATTGCTGATGCTGATGCTGTTACTGTTACTGTTGCTGCTGCTATCGTTGTTCTTGTTGTTGCTGCTACTGACAGCAATCGTGATCAATTCAAGCATTTTGGCGATACCACAAATTCGTTTATTGGAAATTTGATGCGCGGCGACAGATTCGTTGTGGACTATTTGCAGCTTCACTTGTTTGCTGCTGGCTTTATAAGACACACAACACAGTCTATGCCCTTTACTTGCTTCTGCGCCCACTAACTAACTCGATAACTAACTCAGTGACTAACTAACTGCCAGCAACATGCAACACACGCTTAATAAGCAATTTATGATGTGGAGCAGATTTTTAACTGAAAATCAATGCGGAAAATGAATCATTTATTTTTTGGCTGCAAACTTAGATTTTCTTAAATTTTCTGCTTCTTAATTCTGATATCGATAACTTTCTGTTTTTTTCTTATTCTTTTTCATTAAGGAGAAACGTGAGTTTGTAACGCTTATCGTTATCGGCGCACACTCATTTGCTGCAGCCACAAACAGGAGCACACTTGACATTGTCGCTGACCCTGCAAAAGATATTTTAACTACTCTGAAGAGTTTGTCGGAGATATAGTAAATATATTTATACTATTTTTTTTCATGCTACGATTATATTGCATTTTTCACTTTATTTGTGGTGCACGTAAATGTTTAGGCATAAATCGATAATGCAGCAATCGATCTTATTTCATGTCCGTCTCTATCGCATAAGGCGATTGTTGCATTTACCTCATGTCCGTCCTCAGTTACGTGTAGTCCATGCTTTTGGTGTTATTGCTGAGGCTAATGCAACTGCTGTTGTTGTTGTTGTTGGGATTGGCCGATACTGTTTACATGGAACTTGTATTGATTGCTTCCAGTCATGCCTGATTTGTCGATTTACTATTTATGATAAGAATAAAATTTTCAGTGGAATTAATGATTTTTTATTGAATTTTAATTGTTGGCATTTATTATTTTAATGAGTTTATTTCATTTTTTTCTTTATCTTTTTTGGCAAGAGACAGTTTGTTTTAAAATTTTTGTACATATTAAAAGATAATTTTTTTTTACAAAAGTATATAATATTTTACCCAATCAAAAGTTAGATTATGACGCTAAAGAATCCACTTCATATCACAAACCAGAAGAAATGTGATTTGGGAAGCAATTCGGAATGTTAGAAAAAAATATTTTTGAATGATAAATTTAATAGTTTTATAAAATATGCTTATAACTTTATAAAATTATAAAATAATATGTTTTTGAATAATTAGTCTTCCTTATTTATTTTCCCATTTTGGTAACTTAATCTTGTTAAAATTTTTGTAAATAATTAGTTAGGTTGGATAAGATTGTACCGGCGATCCCAAGGGGATCCAATTAGACCTATAGGCCCATTGTGTTACCGTATTAAATAATTAGTTAGTTATTATATCAAAAATATGCCTATCCACTTATAACGGAATTAGGCAACATCTCATAATGACGTTCTTAACTGATATTCATCAATGGAACTGAAGTGGGTATCTCACAATAATCCTCAAAGAATGCAGTGACGTGGTGACAAGTTCCCAACCCATCTTAAAATCTAATCTAATCTATATAAAAAATAGGTGTTCTAGATTAGTTCATACTACAGACATTTCGATAGCAAGGTAAAATATGAGTACATATTTGAAATAAAGTATTAATAACTAGTTATCACATTAGTCAACTAAGTGAATACATAAATCTAATGAGCAAGGGTAGTGCCAAAAGTATAGTTCAGTAGAGGGAACTTTCACAATTGAAAATATTTCTTTTCATCATTTAGTCATATCATGATGTATTAATAATCAATAAACATATTTATACAGATAACATACACATACACATATATATTGATCTAAGGTCAATTATTGCTTAGTCTGATGAAGTGATAAACAATATTCTAGTCAAGGTGTAAAGAGGGGTTTTGAAAATACCTCGAGTTAAAAAGGAGTATAGTAAGTGCTTAAGTGCACTAGCTCAAAACAGCTTCAACATAATATTAAAATCATTTCGAAGAATTAACTATAATAAATTCCTATATAGTATTGTGGGCGATAGCGTTAGAGTGAATGAAGACCTTATGATTTCATGTCCGTCTGTATTGCATATGGCGATCGTCACATTTACTTCATGTTCGCCTCAGTTATTAGGATGAGAACTGAAGACACCTCAAAAGTATTTCTACACCAGTCTTATGCAAATGGAATAGCTTCATATGAATCTTATTCATTCTATCGTTTATTACGGGATGAAAATACTGTAATTAAGTATTCTCTTCCACTTGTGAAGAGAGATGCAGTATGAAATTTACGCCTATCCTAAATGTAGGATGGGCGAGAAGCTGCTGCGATTGTCAGGAGAAGAATCCAATTAGTTTATCCGACTCTCATTCAAATAATACAAATAAGGTCTGACATCTAAAACCATGAGATATTTTTAGATTTGTTTATCAGTCTTATTCTATCCAGGTTATCTTCAACTATAGCACAATGGATCTTATAGGTCGCTTTGTCCTTTTTAATAATAAATAAGGAAAAATATGAAGTTTCATAATGTATTTCAGAATATTTATTTATTTAGAAGATAAAAGACAAGACAAGTTAAAACTTAATCATTTAAATAAGATAATCCAAATTAAAAAAGCAATAGATATATATATATGTAGGTTATCCCCAATCTACACCTTGTAATTCAGTAATAAATATTTCGCATCTTTAACAACATTTATGGTGTTTTTATGGAAATTCCTTTGAATTTTCGTAAAACTGTAAGAAAATATTTTTAACCAATTTAAGTGAAAAACTGTAAAACAAGCACACATGCGCGGGAGTTCACCCGCAAACTTCATTTTCCTAAAAAGTAGACGGGATCGGTGCAGCCAACATAAATCGATCACGATCGAATTTACCAAAATAGATAATAATCCGGACGCTTATGGCTGCAACGAACGAGTGTTTTAAAGTTTTAAACGCAATTGTTGCTTGTTAGAGGAAAGGCAAAAAATGCGGTAAATGCAGCAGAAGCCTGAATAATGGTGCATATGCAACATACGAGTATTCAGCAACGCCAATAATGCAGGCGTGTATTCTTATCTGCGTGTGCATTTTGATTAGGTAAAAATTTCTACTCCATCCATAACATAATAGAGCATTTTTATGAAATCAGTTCTTGCCATTTATGCCGAGCATAATGCAATTTGAATTGCTACGAGTATTATCGCCTGCAACATGCTTACGCGTATGCCATACGGCAACGTGTATGCTAACTGCTCCGAAAATTGCTCCAACGAACGTACTTAGACACATACTGGTGCAATATTCCATTGTTGCAATGATGGTGAAGTACAGCACCAAAGCCAATGAGCGTAGCCAACAGCAGCAGCAGAAGCGGCGGCAGCAGGCAATCATGTCAAAACTTAACCATTTGTGGGAAATTTTAGTGCCAATATCTGAAACTGTGTTGACGTGTTAAGTGCTGTAAAAAGCACCAAAATTTGCGGCAGTTGCCGATTTTTAGCCAAAAAGGCGCACTTGCCAAACTTATAATTTCAAATTTTATTGAAATATTTTCTTAACTAGAAAATTGCACAGGCAGAAGGTGGCATAAATTTCGACTTACCCCGTGGTTAAAATCATTAGCCTTTTTCTAAGACTCTATTTTAGAATTTTTTTTTTTTGCTTAGTTAAATTGTTTGAAGTGTTGAGGTTAAAATAACTTTAAACTAACTTTTTCTTAATATTTTATTTCTATAAAATTATGAGACATTATGATTTCTGATAGTCGTGAGACACGACAAACGTTTTGCACCTGAAAGGTGATATTGTGTTAACTGCATTTTGCATAATTTTATACAAAATAAAAAGTGTAGAGATAACTAATTTGATGAGCGATACAACAGCTTTATATCAAAAAGATTAATAGTGCCAAAAAAAAATTAATTCTACTTAAAATTAGTTTTTATAGAAATTAAGCATTTGTTTTAAAAATACAGAACAGTATTTTAATATTATAAAATAATTATTATATATTGTAAAAGACTCTGTACATTGTTTACGGATATGTTGAGATACCCTAGGATTCACATTTTATAATATCCTTCTTTCTAATAATTTAATTTTAGTGGCTATGTATTCCTATTTCAAGAAGAATCTGTATTATTTAAACAAATCAATTTTCTTTGAAAATTGTGAGGCTTTCAATTTCAGTTTTCCAGAATCCTCACAAGAATTTTGATCTTGCTTTTCTATACAATGTGCAAGAATTTGAAAATTCTTCCTAATTTTTATGGCAGAGACCGCAAAAATCATTAGTTAGTTGTTAATAATATCAGAATAATATCACTAGTTAATAATATCTTTTTGTTATCGATGAGGTTATAAAAAAACTTCAAAAATGTACATATTTTTTTTCGTAATCCGTTTTAATTAGAAACTATGAACAACACTTTAGTTCAATTAATCTAGATATGTAGTTACATTTTCCAGAGTTTATTCGGTATTTTTAAAAGACAACCACAGATGCATCAATTTATCAAATATTATCAGCTAAGCAAAATTCCTGTTAAGTTCCTCATAAATTATGCAAATACGTGTGGATAGAATTTCGGTTCTAATATAAGAGAACGTTTAAGCGTTGCAGCCCAAAGATATACGACATAACGCATTTTTTTATATCTTTCTCTAAACTATATATATACATCAGTATTAAACAGTTAGGTATCACACCAAATTTTATATTGATTATTACAGGTGAGCTTTTTCCATATCAATTTTCTGTGAAAGTACATGTGTAGATATTTTATATCGCTCGTAGAGTATTGATTTTGTTTCTAGGGTAAGCTATTTTCTTGCTTAAACGTGAATGTTATCCGATTCGAATTCATTGACTTTCACTTCATTCATTTCATAGTAATTATATCTTATCCGTTTTGGAGTTCAAAAAAAGCTAACTTTGATAAAGTATTCACTGTTAAATCAGCTGATTGTTAGTACGTATACAGTAATCATGAAATGGGACCCATAAAATAACGCGAGATATTCCAACTAAACTAAAAAAGTATGTAAAGGAAATGTTTTGATAACATTTCTGATGATAAGTCTTTTTTGATGACAAAAAAGTAATAACCCTAACATATTTTTTTAGTTTTTTTCTAAGAATATAGAGATCTTAAGCAAACCAGTCCTGCATATAATCAATGGCAAAAAACAAACACTAATAGATATATATCTACTATTTCTATTCTTTTTCTTTCTTGCCAATACAATTTTTGTTGAACCCGTGCTTTAATAACCAATTTGTTTTAATTTTTCCCGTTCGAAGTTAGAATATTGCTCTAGATAAAATATGTTGGTAAAGTCTCTAATCATTGCTAAAAGGCGAGATAAAATATTTAAATGTTGACTACATAACCAATACGTTTATGACTGTATTCAATATTCTAATATTTCAAATCCTTAGATATAACGTATTTTATCACTCTCCGCGCTTTCATTTTGTGATTAAGCTCATGATTACACGAGATTCTGTAAAACCCATCGTTCACTATAAACATACCACGGAATCTTCGTAAAGCTATTCTTGAAGTTTTACTTTTTCTGTTTTGAAGTGCTTTATCACTTAAAATAAATTTTAATAGCAACTTAAACTAAATAACGTATTGTTTAAAAACTTTGTATGTATATAAAGAACAGCCAAATTAATGTATAGACATAGTATGTATTTTGCTTGTGGAGTAATGTGTCCACTTTCTTGACTCTCAGTGCTGATGATGAAATAGATCTCCTATCTTGACCGCTACTAGTATAGACAGTGATGTGACCAAACTAGCAATACAATCCTCAGAAACAAGGGTAGAGGTGTAATGTGCCTACTTTCTTGATCTTTAGTAATGTGCCTACTAATTTGACCTTTAGTAATGCAGACAAAATAGATATACTCTCTTCACCCTTAAAAATGCAGATTTTGGTGTGACCAAACAAACGATGCAGACGAGAGCGAAATGTTCCTAGTTTTTTATCTTAAGTAAAGCACACGATCGCGTAATGTATTTACGTTCATAATCTTTAGTAATGCAGACGAAATAGATATATTCTCTTGACCTCTACTAATGCAGACGGTGCTGTAACCAAACAAAAGGTTACAAAAAGGAAATGTGCCTGCTTTCTTGACCCTTAGAGATGCGGATGGTACTGTAATATAGTTACTTTCTTGCTCTACAGTAAAGCAAACGGTGGTATACTGTGTCTTTTTTTATGATCTTCAGTTATGCAGACGATGGCATATTCCCTTCGCTTTCGACCCAAAAGATATACACCGCTGTTAAAAAGCAGACCATGAATGACGACAAATTGCTAATTTTGCCACTTGATAACGATACGAAAATATTATTAAATGGTTAATATAGTCTATCAGTATATAGAAAAGCACTTAATCTGAGGTCAACCACCAACGGCTGTAGTATACCATAAGCTCTCAAGCAATCAACACTGAAGTAATCGCTTTTCTGTTACACAAAGTTAAAACCTGTACTGTTTCCAACCTCTTTGGTCTAATACTTTTAGACCAGTTTTCCATTTTTAGCCAATACAATATTATTTTTTTTTTTATCAATTTTTTGTTACTGAATTTCCATAAAATTGCAATTTAAATCAAAACAAATAGTTGTACATACATGTGCATATATCAGAATCAGAAGTTTTCATAAATATTCAACAGATTAAGATGCGTGTTACTGCATCTTAATAAAGTTATTTATCTTTAATCATACAAGCTTAAACAACAACAAAGTCTCATGAAAATATGCCTTCCTAAAATATGAAACCAGAAGGAAAATTAATTCCAAAAGGAAAACCTGTAAAAAAATTATCATATCAAACTGAACATCTCAATGAACTTGTAAAAGCGTTTAATGGCCTCCATATAAACAATATTACTAGCAACAAAAAGTCTTACAAAAACAAAAACAAAAACAACAACAACAGCAAGCGATAACAATAAGCAGAGCACAAGCAATGCCAGTAATTCTAACATATGTAATGTATGAAGCAAAAAACTAAAATCAAAAAACACAAACAACAAAACAAAAACAAAAACAAAAACTACAACTGCATGCAAACGCAGCTTCGTCAGCGGCTTAAGCAATGAGAGCAGCACACTTGCCTCATTATAAATGCAGCGCCGATTTGTTTTGTTGTCCCCCCATTTGACTTACAATCGATACGATTGGATCGAAGTTGCTTTTGTTGCTATTGTTGTTGTTGTTGTTGTTTTTGGTATTGTTTTTGTTTTTGTTTTTGTTTTCAGCTTGAAGCTTGCGAATACAAGCTAAGGTCGTGATTTTATTTAAACATTTACAAATAAATCCTTTGAATTGTTATGCTTGCGCTTGCGCATGTGCAGCTTAAATATTTTGCATTCGCATAAATTTTGCATAGCTTAAGATTTTTATTAAACAAAAACGAAAATAAAAATAAAAACTTTATAGAAAAAATTACAATAAAATAGAAACAATATCAATGTTAAATATTATTATGCTTTGTTGTTGGAGGCATGAGTGTTGATTGTGTTTTTTTTAATTCAATTGTGTTTTATTGTTGTTCTTGTGTTATGAGCAAATGCCAAAAGAATTGACCGATTTTATTTCTATACACGCTACAGTGTCGAAATGGTGTGATATGTTTATTACTTTAAGAAGACAACAAAATAAATTTAATTAATATTTCTCTACTTCTCAACACCTCTCTAACTAAAATCATACAATTTGTGTGATATGATCATTTAGCAAATTAAAATTTGGATTAAAATTATTGATCAAATCTTATTAAAATTAAAATCATTTTTACTTCCGCACTTATTCTTCTTCTTTTTTTAAGTCCCTAACCTTCTTTGAATGTATTTCCTATCCTTGATTTGTGCATAGTCTCACAAACCAGCGATCCCATGCCTTAAACAATCGACTGTTGTACATATGTAAGCCACACTAGCTTTCGTCTCATACATGTTCTTTCTCAATTCTGTCTTTTAAAATCACTTTAAGTTAGCAATACTCTTCTGTATACCTGAAAATTAACCTTCAGTAATTCAGTTTTCATCCTATTATCTCCAATATTTCTTATATCTTATTCGTGAGCACAAATCTTTTGATTTTAGGATATATAATTCGTACAATTCGGATTCAATTCTATTCAATGACGCAACAGATATTATAACAGATATTCTCGATGTCATCGATTTAAAAAACTACTCAAAAAATTTAATATTACTTTAATGATGTAAGAAACAGTCAAATTGATCAATGATGATATACTTTATATGAAGTTATATTTATTAAGAGTATGCAACATTATAGTTACTTGACCCGACTTAAACGGTTGAAATGCAGGAGATGATTTATTAATAGAAAAATGAAAAATTTAGTACAGGACGGCAAAGTTATTTTAGTAGAAAGAGGGGTATCCAAAAAGGGTATCAAAAAGAGTGTAACTGAAAAATGCTTGCAATCATAGAAATCCAATATTATATGTACCCCCATATTTATCATATTCAACTACGTGAAGTAGGAAGCTTAATCTTGGATTGAAGATTGTTTAATGAGTTATTTAATTATAGATATAAGAATGGCCTTTATAAGATAATTAAACTTGAAAACACGGCTGTTAACCATTTTTTCACTGACGCTTAGTTTTTTTTGTTTTTGTTTCGCAATAAGCGGAAAGCTTCGATAGCCAACCACAGTGTGTGGTGTTAACCCATTAAAACGACCTCTTAGAAATGAATGGAGAAGATTTTCACTGCAGTGTTGAAACTTCATTCCAGTAATTAAGGAAATATGAACGAGAGCCTTAATACCTAGTGGATTAGATTTACGTAAGCCAGAAAGCATGGACGTGGCGCAGTTAGATGGGAAGTAGGTATAGGGGGCCTGGTTAGTGCGTAAACGAGAGTGATGGACTCGTGGTAGAGTCTCTTACAGGGGTCACGAGTGCCACAGTTGTAGAAGAAGATGGCGGGGGTATCGAAATATCCCATATTAGTCATATTGCGGGGGTGTATTGGTCACATCGGTCGCAATGTACTATTGTTTCTTTCAACAATAATAACGATTACAGTAGTCGGCTTTAATGGGAGCCTATACATGGCTAATGTAATACTGCATAGTTTACTTGTGTACCTTAAAGACCGATATATTGAAATTCATGTGGAAACGATGGATTTCCTTTTTTATATACAATAATAAAAAGTGGAACGCCAAGTTAATACGTTAGTTTTTTAAACAAAGTATAAAGTTTAACGATGTGTTTTCTCAAATTACTATCCGAAAGTCCTAATAACTTGTGCTTATTTACCTTCGCAACTTAGATTGTAGGGTTTATCCTAAATCATCCTCTCTCTAGAACTTTTACATTCAATAAAAACTAAATGTGAAAAATCATTGGGGTTTTCTATTACCTGTACTTTTTTCATTATTCTTTTTTGTACCTTATTTTTTTTTCATATTTTGCTCGTGTCTGAAGACAAAGGTGCCTTTAGGCTGTTTACATTGTATGCGCTTTTATTTAACATATCATTTAAAATTCATGTAAGACACATGTTCTTCGCAGTGATATTACGCCAAATACGACCTGGCCTAGCCAATGCGTTCACCATACGAAAACGAGCAGATTTATTTCCTTTTTATTTCGTAAATATTTACATTTTTATACCGTTGGCCTCGTGGTAAGACACATAACCATTGAATTTACACTTTGGTTATGTGGTGGCGCAACTAACCACAACAAGGAATAAATTTTGCGCTTAAAGATACTTTTATTCCTTTATAGGAACAGATTTAAATGCAATTTGCTTTATCGATTACAGTAGTGCAGTGGATGCAGGTACTTTGCATATCAGCAGCACTGCAACATGTTGCAAAGCTTCTTGTTTTATTTCCATTTCATGAACCACCGAACCACCAACGTGATGTCCCACTATTGTTGTTAATGGCACATTGACTATGAATTCCTGTTCCGCATCTTTCTTGCCGTTTTATACAGATAAAGTTGTCTTCGAATCTTAAGCTGCACTCCTCATTCATTTGTACTTCTATTTGTGGTCTTTAGTTTATGATTTGAACTTTGAAAGTTGAACGTTGAACGTATGCTAAATAGTCTTTTTGATGGAAATTTGTAAACAATTCGATTTACTGTTTAGAATTTTTAACGCATTTTCTTTTCGGTTATTGTTGTCGTTATTGTTGTTTTTCTTAACAAATTTTCACAATGGACAATTGTGTAATTTCAGCGCATTAAGCGGTTTGGCAATAGTATTTTTTGACATTTTTAGTGCGATGTTTTGTGTTTATCCCAATAACAAATTCGTCAGCATTTGCTTAATAGTAAATCAGCTGAAATGGCTGTAGAAGAATTGTTCATGTTGATAGAAGTTTAGAGCCTACTTTGTTAAATTATTGATAAGTGTAAAGTTTAAGACAAAGACAATATTTGTTTATTAGATTTCTATATCTTGATTTTATCTTAACAGCTGAACTCACTATAACTTAGAATGGAATGAAATATTGAGAGAGAAAAGAGCTTCCAGTAGAACAGAATACTGCAACTGTAGTAAGTAAGTTATGCTTCATATAACCCTAAGCAAATTAAAGTTATTTCTCCTTCGATTCAAAGTGCCTATTATTAAGAAGCTAATGATAGACACATATTGAGATCCGATCTAATAAGAACACCCACATCCCATATCAGATTGGTTCAGCTGCTTTTTACAGGCTCTTCTCCCTAAGCTACATCAAAAGTGGTTAGTTGCAAATAATTTTAGTATAAGTCTTAGATCTTTCTTTTTCTTTGAAAGTGTTAAAATTAAAATATTGTTCGGTTTGTTAGTAGCCTTAATTTGTCTAGATTAGTTTAGGAAACACTCTTCATAGACAGCACTATAGACCTTTTAGGTCATTATGATCTATTGTTCCTAGTTTTATTATTAAATAATATCAAAATTTAAAGGTCTCTTATTAAACCTATAAAAGAGAATGGCTTTTTGGTAGAGAAAATTATTATTATTATATATTTTATATTTTTATCACTATTTTATTTTTTTTTTATTTTTTGTTTTTATTTTTTAGTTTTATTTGAAGAGCCTTATCTCTAAAGAGTTATAGCTATATACTTGTTGGCTAACTTAAACATTTTTTCTGAACTATTTAAGAAAAAAAAACTTGAGATTCTACACAACTGCTTACAAATTCTACTAAATTATCTTCTCGATATTATATATACAAATTCTTGAATATTTCATTAACCTCTACTGTCTTCTGTAATAATTTTCAGCACAAATTTAGGTATAGTTCAATTTTAATATATATATATATTTTAAATCATTTTTAATTACTATTTTAAAAGTACAAATCAACATCTACTTATAGTCTAAGTTTGCCATTTTCGTTGTTAACTTTAAAGTGCTCTTATAACACAAAAAAAAAAAAATATTTACCCTCTCAAACCGACTAAAAAAGTCTGCTTTAAGAAAACTGTAATTCCCAACAGCAAGAAACCCTTCAGTCATTAATTTTCTTGTTACTTTAGATGAGTGTTTTTGGAAAAAAAAATTTTTCATAATAAAAAAATAAAATAAAACTAAGAAAAAAGATGTATAATGAGAAGACCCTGTTTTATCACTTGACTACCAACATTATCAATATGAACGGCGACCGACGACCGACGACCGTCGACCGCCGACAACGTCGTTGTCAACACTTTGGGACTAAAACTGAAAATGTCGAAAATCGCAGCACGACGAAGATGAGCCGAAAAATGCCTGCACAGTGCAAAACACAAACCTTACCATATATACATTGAAGTTCATACGTTCATATATATACATATATAATTATTGTGTTTATGTGTATGCATCTGTTAAGCACACAGATTTGCTGATTTTAAGTACGGCGACATGAATAATGCATTACGCTGCTTCACTCATTAAAACGCCCTAAAGCAGACAGACTTACTACTGGTCTGGTCACCCCATGTCGTATATTGCCGTGCGCACTACTTAAGATCAAAATATAGGGGCCGTAGCACCCACATACTCGTATGGCGTCAAACAATGAAGCCAACATTTTCTCGCATATGTGATTCGCCTGCTTCTTCTGAAGTAACGTGTAGCAAAAGAAATCTTACCCTGCGGATATGCGAACATTGAAAATTACGAATTTCTTTTTGGCCATCTTATTTTGCCTGAAATTTTTGTTAATTTTTTTGCTTACCCTTTCCTCTTTTTTATGTCACTTCTCTGTCAATTTTTATTTGGCAACATTTTTTTGTTGTATGCCTCTAGTTGCTCGTCATCACAGTAGCGAGCAGCAAGTAGCGAGTAGATGCATTTCAGTCATTGTGGAGAAATAATTAACACAAGTAGAACTTTTTTTTCTCGTTGGAGCTTGACGTTTGGTGTTGCACCAACAACCATTAACCATGGACCACCTCATCTATTATGGGCTTGAAATTTTACTTTTGGGATATAAGCTGACAACATGAAAAATTTAACAACAACAAAAAACAAAATAATAATAAACAAAAACATTTCTAAAATAAGTATTAAGCAAAAAAATTGTTCAATTTTTGGCGAAGATTTTGCTGCTGCTTCAGCTGTTGTTGATGAACGGCTATGAGTGATGTTTCGTTGTCAACATATTTTGATGAAACAAATTTGTCTTGAATGACAAGACAATTTTTTATAAATATTATTATTTCTACTATTTATATATACATTTTTTTTTGAATTATTTTGTTTTTTTTTGTTATTTAATAACGCTTTTGTTCATTTTAGCAATAGAAATTATTATTTCTCATTTATTTTTTATTATTATGGTATGGATTTTTGTCACTGCATTTTTTAATGATGAATTTTTTGAGAATACATAAATTATTTTTCTTCATTAAAAAATTGCAAGAAAAAGAAATTTTAATAATAAGTATGAATATTAGAAAAATTAAAAATATAAATTTTACAACAAAAATGTACATAATGTTTTTAATCACAAAAATAATAATTTGTTGCATCTTTGAAATATTTTTCTTGAATATGAAAAAATAACACTAGAGGAATTTCACCAATTTACCAAAATTTATAATTATGAATGAATTTATTTTCTGAAAAAGAAATTGTAAAAATAATTATAATTATTTATGTTTGTCTCTCTGAAGAACATATAGTCTTATATCACAAATATATTCGTACAAAGATTGTTTCTTTAGTTTATTTAAGAATTTAATGATATGACATAATATCTATTTAGTATCGAAAAAGGATAAGAAAACTTTTACGTTCAAAAGAAATTTCGTTAATGAACTTATGATGATACCCAACATCAATGGTGTTTATAAAAATCTGTTAGTTTAATTGTCCATATATATTTTTTGGACTTCAGGTGTCAGGAAATTGAACCCCGTCATGTGGTGACGCAGAAAGGCAATCTTAGAATTTGAATAATTTTTGTTGTTTATTCATAAACAATCACTGCGGACAATTAAACCAAGAGATATTTAACCAAGCTAATAATGGACATTTAGCAATATTCAAAACAGCTGTATGGTCACCAGCAATCCTAATCCTAAACTACGAACTATAGTTCAATGTCTCAAATAACTAACCCATCTCCGTTTCCAATCTCTGAACTATATTGAATGATGTGTTGTTTTGATGTGTAATTGTTCTTGAAGTGAAATAACTACTGTCATTTTTAAGAAAAATGCATAGTGCATATACATAAATTTGTGCAAAGGACGATTACAGGAAAAAATTTGCGTGATAGAAGGAAAATTCTTTAATAGAAAATGTTTATGAAATAAATACACAATACCCCAAAAAAGAAGAACAAGAAAAAAAGAATGAAATAAAATTGCTCTACATAGTTATAATTCTCATTCTCTGTAATTATTTATATTTATATAAATTTAACACAAAATTAAATTTAAAATAGATGACTACAAAAGTTTATACAAATAATTCTACAATTTTAAATATTGAATGAAGAAGTGTTTTTATCCATTACTTCAACCTAAAAGTATACTTCAAACCAGTTTGATTCTACTTCAAATATTTTAGTCTAACATTGGTGGTATTTATCTTCTAACAAAGTAACGTCATCACAATGATATATTTGGCAGATACCTATATTTTAATCTTAGATTAGCAAACATTTTATTTAATTCCCAGCTTATTCTTTCATTTAAACTAACTTTGTAATACTATACATCTTTGAGTGCGGCATCGATGCAATCAAGTGTTAATATGATCTGATTATAGAGTAAAAACGAATTTTTTTTGGACAGCTGTCTAGCCTTAGCACTTTCCATTAGTAGCACACGTCCATCCCATAATAAAAATATCTATTATATTTTGAAAAATAAATTTAATATTTTAAAACGATCCTTGTGAATAGAAGATTGGTGTCTGTATGTCCCATGTTTTGACATTATAATTGAAGTTTATTGTTAACACATTTTATATATTATAAATCATACAAGTTTTATAAATATTTATTATTTATAATAATATAAATTATTTCACATTTTGGGAAATTTATAACAAACATTTAAATTGAATTTTTAACGGCGTATATTTTGCATACTTTTAGGGTGTGATATTAATTTAAGATTTTCTGAATTAAATATTTTGAATTGTAGTATTCAACCAAAATATTCATGTGACACTGCACTATCTACATTTCAGGTCTATGTATGCTATAATACTGAACTTCCTATAATGACAAAGAAATCAATGAAAAGTTAAATGTAAAATTAATTTAATAAAATAATCGTAAATAAAATATTTAATAATATAATCAAAACATAAAAACAAAACAAAAAACATAAAATAATATTTTATAATAAACAAGACCAAAATAATATAAGAAACTTAAAAAAATATTAATAAAAAACAATAATAAAATATAAAAAAACTTAATAAAAAAATAAAAAAAAATAAATATAGAAAAGAAATAAAGAAAATTAAAAACAAAAATAAAAAAATATAACTAACAAAATATTTTTTAAAAATAATAAAAAAAATTATGTAAAATAAATTTAAGTAAATAAAAACTAAAAAAATAATAGCGAATAAAGTAAAACAGAACACCTTTCTAAACATCAAACTACAGGAGATAATATCCTTTAACATGCTTATGAATTAGGCAAATAATGAGATTTAAATAAGGAAAAGAAAATATTTCTTTTTAACTTGGCAGCAAGTATATATTAAGCAAGTCCCGTGTTAAGGAAACATGGAGAACTGTATAGAAACTTATACTGGATGTATAAGAAACAAAACCTGACTACTGGCGCGGAGAGTATGATAACGAATATGCATATCAGCCCTTGTCATACTTGGAAAACTGTACATAAACTTATACTAGATATATACGAAACAGAGCGTGTATATACTGAAGTCAACTGAAGTTGAGTCCGTGACTACTGATCATGAATTTATATACTCACTAATAAAGGTTTCTCATAATAATATCGGAACCACCAGGTTAGTATGTACCACACAACACATCAAATGGACAATTAAAATAAATGAAAGTAATCCCGTTTCTGTTATATGTTAACCAAAAAATGAAAATACGAAAAATATCTGTAAGTAATTTATGAAAAATAAAGATGGATTGCTGAAAACATAAGCACAAATTATGCAGTTAGAGAAAAAGAATCGTATATCACTCAACAGTTCGTTAGCTAAAAATACAGTACACAATGTAGTCTATTGTAAAAGCTGTTATATGCCCGAAAGAACAAGCATATTAATAATAAAGATATGTTTAATGGAAATATTATCAGTTGCAAAGGAATAGTACTAATAATAAGCACATGGAGGACATATGACACTATTGAACTTAAACAAGATTTCACTAAGTTTCTCGGTGTAGAACTTAAAATTTACAAAATAAATACATTACCATACCAGACCGCAACAGTAAAACCTATATTGTTAAGTATAGAACAGAGGGATCAAGTACACCGCCTAAGACGACTTGAAACGAGTATATCTAATCTGTGACAGTCAAACAGTAGTATTTAAAAAAATGTGACCAGTCCTTAAAAGAGAGAACTTGAATGCATGTAAATGAATTCATATAATGCATATAATTAAAAAAATGATTATAATGTTATCTTGTATCTCGGATAGTGAAAAAAAAAAGTATTAAACTTTATTTATTAAATACAATCTGTTGGTATCATATATTCAGTGCAATTCGTAAATACAAGTTATGTTAACTAATATTAGTAAAAATTACCAGTGCGCTATTGCGCAGTACTTTTGACAAGAACCTCAGCAAGAATGATGACTGTTAAGAAAAACAGTAAAGGTTTTATTATACAAAAAAAATTTTTTAAATTGTCAAAAAAAAAAAGAGAATTTAGGTACTACTACTTCATACTATTATAAATATTGTAATTAGCAAGCAAACCCTGTTAAACAGACGCCCCCACAAACAGACATCTTTCTTAACCGTACAATGTTCCTACATAGTTCCCTAACTACATCCTATATAGAGCCCACGAATGATCAAAACTGCCTGTACAGTATACATTGATGTCCACTTAGTAGAACTTTCACTCTATATACTACGAGTATTGAATTATTAACTACCATGATTAAATGTGTGTAAAGGGTATTAAGCTTTTGGTTTAACTTTAATTTTTCTACTTTTTCTTAGCTCTTATAAATTATACTTTGTTTTTAACAACTCTTAAAAAATTCATATATAATTTCTTAGTTTATGAATTGACATTCGATCATCGAAACTGGCAAAAGTAAGAAGAGCGTGACATTGTAGAAATTAAAAAGAAACAATAAAACTATTTGAAAATAAAATAGTCATAAAACTAGTCTGGATTTATTTTGTGGAAGAGAAGACCTAAGCCGGCAAACTTGTTTAAATGCTTACACCTTCTTTTGTAAGATTTATGAAGTCGAAAGACATTTTGCAAAACATTTTTAATCTACGGTGGTTTCATTAATATGACTTTGTTAATTAAATGGGAAAAACATATTTTATATCAAAAATTAAAATGTAAATAATACATTTATACAAATATATAAAAATGTTATTATAATTTCATAAAATATATGATTTTTGAATAAAATAAACATAGATTATTATAATTATATGAAATAAAAACTAATAACAGTTAACATAGAAGAAATATATTTTGTCATAAAGAACATTCTTAATAACTCTAAACTTTTACTAAATACTATACACGACATATTTGGCAAGTGACATGTAGCAATTAATTTTTGAAAGAAAAATTAATTATAGAGAACGAGAACTATAACTACGCAGCCACGGTTGCCACTTGAAAATTTTTTTCTGTACCAAAATTGGTTTAAAAAGGTACCATTTCTGCAAAAAAAGATTTTTTCGTTCTGTGTTTTTCATAGTGTTATAAATGAACAAAATATAAAATAGTGCAAAGTTGCATTTATAAAAAAAATTAATTGGAAATATCCACAATAAAGTTGGGTCGTCAAAAATGTACCATCTTTTGAACATGAGTACCAAACAAAAAAGAAAGTACCAATTTTGGTACTAAAGTACCATAAGTGGCAACCGTGACTACGCAGCACATATGATTTATTCTCTATAGGAGCGCCAAATAATATATTACAAAATGAAGGAAATAAACGCATCTATTACATATACGAAAATTAATCATCTATAATAGTTATGAATTTATTTTAACCCTATACCAATTTTACCGGGACTCATTTTATATATATAGGAAAAATCAATTATAAGAAATGAGAATTATAACTATGTAACACATTTAATGGATTCTATATAGGAGTGGCAAATAATATATTCGGAAAAGAAACATAATAAATCATATAGTGAAAAAAATGCATTTATCGGATTACAAAATATTTAAGGGAATTTTGATTAAAATAAACAATTAGACAAAGTCTCATTTTTTTTTTAAATTATTGTAAAATTTTATTTGATTCTTTTTTTTTATTTTTTTCGTATATTATGAAATTATTTTGTAAACATTTTCTATTACAAAATTTTCCTTCTGTAACCAACATTTGAAAGTGGTAATGATTATTTTCTTTTTTTAATGAAACTGCACAAATTCATTTCTACCGTATCTCATTTTTCATTGCATTTTTTTTTTCAAATTTGTTCGCTTCAAAAAGCCAAATACAAGAAAACAACACATTATTAAATATTCAGCGATATCAGGTGCTATTAACGCAAATAATTGATCGGCACAGATATTAAAATATATGTATATGTCACATAAACAGGCAGGGCAATGGCTTGCCATCAAGCCAAATGAAATTTAAGCTATTTAAATATCTGATTCTCTTCAAAAAGAAAGTGAAGATCCTCCTGTGCAAAATCTTTCTCAATGTCAGTAGGCAGTACCCAATTTTCTATGAATAATGTCGAACTAATGAATCAAGGTTCAACAATAGCTTCAATGGTTGCACGATTTCATGCGTGTGCACTCTTCACACTGTTTACCTCGACTTAACTTGGTAAACGTCTTTCCTAAAGATTTTTCTGTTTAATTCAACTTTTGCGCTGTGATATCTGATAAACAAGTCCTGGGTATTTACTCAGAGGCCCCTTAAAATAATTTACAATTCATTAAATAAATTATTCAATAAAGACATATTGTTGAATAAAAAAAAAAAACAAAATAAATAAATAAATTTAATCGCAGTGTATACCTCGGCTTGGCATGACGTTCACAAATCTAGACACATATATTTAATCAGATATTTACATATATGTATCTGTCATACACGTTTCATCTATGCACACTCTCATGACTGTGCTTGATATTTCAGAAAAGTTTAATGAATTCAGATATTTATATATATGTAGGTCTATAACCTACAAGCTGACGTTTAAAAAAAATTTAATTGGCATCTGTTTTACAAACTGGTACTTTCATCTGTGCACAATCATAACGACGGCTTTGTTTGACGTTTAAAAGATATTTAGTCGGTTCAGATATTTAACCATATCTTTCGTACAAACTAGTAGTTTCATCTGTCAACAATCATAACAACGGCTTTGTTTGACGTTTAAAAGATATTTAGTCGGTTCAGATATTTAATCATATCTTTCGTACAAACTAGTAGTTTCTTTTGTCCACAATCATAACGACGGCTTTGTTTGACGTTTAAAAGATATTTAGTCGGTTCAGATATTTAATCATATCTTTCATACAAACTAGTAGTAGTAGACTCATCTGTACACAATCTTAACGACGGCTTTGCTTGACGTTTGTAGATATTTAATCGGTTAAGATATTTAAATATATCTGTCATACAAACTGTTCGTTTACAAAAAAAATAATATTGTTTTATTACCACCAAAATTAAGACAAAACTATAGGATTCTAATAAGTTTTGAATCTGATAAACTTGAGTAATTGAATTGTTAATAATTTTGTGTGTAGGGTATTTAAGTTTCAGCAAAACCGAAGCTAACTTCTTTTCATGTTTATTTTTTATATATATTTTAGCTTATTTTTTAATGGCTTTAAGCGCACTAAAAAGAATTACGCATAAAATTATTTTTTTTTCTTGTAATTATAAAATTATTTTTGATATTTTTGTTGCTCTCAAGAAAATTTAATTAAAATTATTAAATCCAAAATAAAACATTCAAATTATTGCTCAAGAACATCTTTAAAAGATTTTCAACTCAGAAAAAAAAAACGCAATGAAATCCGATTTAAGGCCGCATTACGCATGCAAGCCGCGGCTTTATCTGTAGCCTCGTTGGCACATCTCAAATAATCTGCGTAGATTTCGTATTTTTTCTTTTTCTTTCCAAACAATTTGAAATCTTAAACTGAATACGCAAATCTGCATTTGAAGTGTTTTTACTTGGAATTTGCCATTTGCTATTTGCCATACTTGGCATGTATGAAGTGCGCTTATTTAACAATAATTTAATTAAATTTGCTTTTAAATGCGATTTGACCCAAAATGCATGGCACAAATGTCTTCCAAATCAACACGTCTAATCTGCCCACATTTAAGGTTTTATGATTAAAAACAAAGCAAAATATAATTTCGAATTAAAAATAATAAACGTCTCAAACGTAGTGTGTGTAGTGTGTGTAATGTGTGTAGTGTATGTAGTGCATTTAATGAAAATGAAATGCCTTGAGGTAAGAAAATAATTATGGGATATTTAAGTAAACTGCAAGACATTGAAAAGCGGCTTTTGTCTTTGAACGATTAATCTTTGTTTAATATTATTAAATATTTTAGAAAGTTTATTTATAGAATTTTACTCCCACTTGACAGTCACTTGAAGTTAATGTAAATAAATAAGTTTTAGTCATAACTGATACACCCTTATACTGGCTAGAAAATATTCATGATTGAAAGATAGAATTTTAATATAAATTTTATGACTGGGTTTAGTATTAATTTGATTAATAAAATAATTAATATTGAGCAAGATTTATTATTCATATTATTCATGTTAAAATAAATAAGTTAAGCTATGCCATAATATGATTCCTTTTCTTTTATAATTCAATGTCAAATAGAATAATTTTAATATACGTGTTTATATTTTTAATACTTTACAAACCGTTTATTATTTGAAGAAAGTCACCAAATGATGAAATTTATGAGTAACATCATATGGAATAAATTTGAAAATTAATTATTTAATAAAAATTTTTGTTCCTATAGCAAAGATCTTACTATAAATAGAAACTGGAGTGATAGTGAGAAAATTTTCAATTCTAACCAAATGAATCCGTACTTACTTACTACGTTCCTTTTCTCCTAGTGGAGCACAGGGCCTCCAAATGAATACTGATCATGCTCAGGGGCGTACACAGGAACCCCCCTCCCCCTAGATTTCAAAATATTATTATTGTTTTCAATAAGAATTTAATACTGTTTACAAGAAAAGTTTAAAATTTGTCTTTTTTTGTGAACAAAATCTAATTTTTAAGTTTTCAATGAAGTAGGGGTGAAATATATTAGCTAATATAACCCAAAAAGTAGTAAAGGAACCCCCTGGGTACACCCATGATCATGCTATAAGTACAGCTATTTTGAATACTTCCGAATATATATTCCCTACTATAAAAAGCGAGTCACTGTAACAATTAAATATTTTTGATTGCAATTATTCTTAACTAAACAAAAGACTCTCTTAAAATTTAAATTTAAATTATCACACTTTGAGGGGTTCCTTAAATAAAATAAAATATAAATTAATAGAAAACTAATCCCCAACGAAATGGAAAATCGTAACCATTTAAAGTTTTATATTGCAACTGTCTCTAAAGTGATAAAATATATTTAATCTCAAATATATAACAAATACTTAACAAATTTATCAAAGTAAAATATAGTAAATTGAACTTTACAGTATAACATCAAAAATTTTCAAAAAATTCTCTGTTATCAGAACAAAAATGAAATGAAGACCACAGTGTCATTCGTTAGCAGTTTCATAAAATCAGATAAAGGATGAAAGCTTCAAGACTGGTATACTCCTCCGGGGCTAAATCAAAACTGAAGAGTTTTAAAAGGTACAGCTGCCTACTTAAATTCTAAACAAAGGCCAGATTCTGTCTCTTCAGATGTCATGTTATGATGGTAATGACCAGTCAAATAAGTCACCAACAGTCTAAGTTTTATAGTCTTATAATGAAAATACAAACTAGTTACTGTCCCTTAAAATGCCATTCATCCAGCAACATCTGTCATGGAAATTAAGAAAAAATTTTTTTCGTCTGCTTTGTCATGACAATCCTTGTGTATCTTTGGGTTAACAACCAACTTAGAGTCTTAAACCTTTCAGAAGATTAAGGTAAGCCATACCACAGCCACATCGAGAGCTTTAAAAACCACTATGACATTACTAGTGACACAATAAGTCTTTAATCCTTTCCTTTATGCTGCAATCCTCTGATGTTCTACAAACGTCTCTTCGGTAGTCATTCAATATAGATGTTTGTATGTTATATCTATCAAATTATAATCTATTATGTAGAATATTAGCAAATTGAGGTTTTTTTTTTTTATAGACTAAGGACAGTTCTTATTCTTATGGGACATATATTCTGTCCCATAAGTTGTTTAATATGTATCAGTTTTGTTTCGTCGACCAGCATTTGCAGTTGTTTTTTTTTCAAATAATATTGGGTTATCTAAAAGAGTAATGACGTGATTATATGTGTAAACATCACATAAATACTAGACAAAAACTTTTTTTTTATTCTATTTACATTTTATATTCACTGCTACTCATTATATATTCATTATAACCACAAATTGATATGAATTAATTCTTTCTTAACTTTATTTTGAATATTTACGAATGACGTTTAAACCTGCTTTGCAAATCAGCTACTTGACACATTGGCATTTCTACGGATCAGAATCAATTCAAGCACACCTTCTTCAACCACTTCTCTTCAGCATTTCAGTGGTAGGTCTATCCAATTATTTTAACTCTTTAAAAGATTTGTGGCTGATATTTTTGTTTGATATGTGAAACAAAGTAAATAAAAATTAAATTATTAAACTTGTATTTTAACTTTATTAAAATTATTTAAAATAAAATTAAATAAAAACTGTATAAATTATATTTAAACAAATTTTGTGTTTTTATTATGCAACTCAAACAGGATATTTATCGCTGGGGCGCTTCTGTATGAGTCAAAAGAATGAAATCGTTTGTTTTCCATTTGAGATGCTTTAATCTTATCAGAGATTTGTTAAGCTGTATTCATAAAATACTAGAGATACAATAAATAAATAAAAGTCAAAATATTATTTAACAAGACTTTATGTATGTATGTTTCTACATAATAAATCGGAGAAACAACTTTCGGAATTTAATTCCAGTTTCTTCAAACATATTTCGAATAGCAGTAGTTCATCAAAAAATGCAATAAATTTCTAACAAAACACACTTTTGTCTAAAGAAATGATTATAGATAAGATTGATTTATGCTAATTGCTAATAATTAACTATAAACATAATAAGGATATATGTACTTAAAGTTTTTATTCTTGGCTATTCAGTTATTTAAAAAAAAATTAAATTTTTAAATTAAAGAATTTTTGTAATTAATTCTTCTTTTATTTTATTTTTATATTTTTCATGATCAAAATATAAATGGTTTTATACATTTTTCTTTTTTGCGATAACTTCACAAAAATATATATGTTTTTTTAATATCGTACTTATTAAACGTCTGAAATATCACCTTCATAAACTACAATTATCTGGTAACTCGGAATGCAGATTATGTCTCGAAGATGAGGAAATGACCATGCACATTCTTTGTGACTGTTCAGCTTTAATAACCCACAGAAAAAACCTGTTTCATAAAGAATTTCTGTCACCAGAGCAGTTTAAGAACTCTTCTCTAGATTTAGTTCTAGACTTTATTCACAAAGCTTTAAGGGGCTTTGTTTAATCAATAGTGAAACTGGTACAATAGGAGTGTTCTGGCCGCAGTACCGACTGTTGGACAATTTTCACGTCTACTCTTTAATAATAATAATATTAAACTTAACCTATTAGAAAAAGGATACATTTCGTTTCAGGATAGTGATTGTTGGGACTTTATATTTTTTAACATTTCTTTTTCTCTCTATAATAATAGTATTTCACCAGCCAAAATATACTATCGAGAAAAATATACTATGTAGTGGATATAGACCACTACATTGAATAATACCTCACTTAACAGTTCTTATGATTTTATGAATTCTTAAAATCGTAATTTTAGATAACTCAGAACAAAAGAAACTACCTCTGTGACAGATTTTGGTTCAAATAATAAGCCATTAAAAATTACGTTTCAAAATGAAGACAAAAAAAACACCATTTAAATATAGAGTATCTTTATCTACTGCTCTCGTGATTTTATTATCTTACAAAGTTAATGTAATGATTCTATATTTTAGTAACTATTCAATAAGCATGACCACTTCCTCATCGACTTTAGTATAACATTAATCCAACGAAGTGAAAGACTTTGTTTTTAATTCTAATCATTATAGCTAATTCGACTCTTAATCAAATATTGAAGTTGATTTTGTGTGCCAAAATTCAATTTCTTCCATAGTTTCACTGCTTGTTATTTTTTTCTCTGTAACATTTCAATTGTTTTCTTATAAAACATATTTATATTAATACTATACCACAAACTGATTATTAATTAATTTTGTTAAGCTTGTTACCAACCAAGTCATTTTTAATCATTTTACCATGGATCGCGACCAATGGAACATATCTTTTACTTCCAGCTTGTAACATTATTTTTTTATTCGGTACAAAGTTCATTGCCATTGTCAAATTGATGCATACTTATAGATACATTTGCGTCTTTTTCTTAACATCTCTGCTTAAAACTTCATTAATCATTTCATTGTTAAATAGTTTTAGTTCATAATTAGTTTTATTTAATTTTTTTTTTGTGTGTTACTTTTTGCTTATTTTTTGATACTTTGCTTAAGTGTATCGAATTTATATTAAACACTGTAACTGTTTTCAAATAGATTTGTTTCAAAAACATATCTTTCCTCAGTCTCACCAAATGGCTGAGGAAAGATATTTAGCTGCATTTAAAGTTTAAATTTAAATTTTTTTAAGTAAAAATTTGCTAATTTCATGGCACAAAAGCAGTTAATCGGAGACAGAAATAAAAAATACAAGAATACATGAAATAATTTTTTACAATAAAAAAGTAGGAAAAGATACAAATACTTATAAATATGTTAATATAAAATATTATAATGTAATACAGCTATATATATTACAAAATATAATATAAAATATTTTTTCTATTATTACAATTATGTTGAGGATTTTAGTCCTATGACCTATAGATCTATTGTGCGCACTTATGTATTTAGAAAATTTCTCGAAGTACGATTCCCCCGATAACAATATGAACCTCTATTTTTTCATCCAATATTAGATACGCATCTAGATATTTTTTATTAGTATTACATCAGTGTCAAGTGAACTCTCAGCACATACTTTGACGCCTCAGTCTATTTTTTAAAAAAGCCTACCAGTACCACCAAAATAAGTTTTATAATTTGTATAATGATAATTTAACTTATGAAGACCTATCAAATTTTTAAGATATTTTTGAATAAAATCATTTTAGGTTAAAAATTCCAATGAACTATAATTTCATAACACCTTGATTTTCATAAGACATGATTTCTAATGGATTCATAAGACATAAGAGAAGATGAATCATTAAGTATAAATCTGTTTATATATACCTATATAATAGATTAAGCTTTATCTAATTGTTCAAATTAATTTCAATACTCATAACTAATAATATATACTAAGAACCTCCTACCCATAACAAAAAATGTTTTTTAAGGTTCTAAGCGTTACACACATACCACGCTATAGGTCATATATAAAAATTTCAAACTTATTAAATTGATTAAATATGGCCTCAAACAAAAATTAATCTCCTAATACTAATCGTCAAATAATAATCCATTATATGAAGGATCAATTACAATCTAGCAGCACCTATATTTTATCTATATAAGTCACTATATATAGCAACATAATTAGCAAATATATGTTGCTAATTATTTAAAGATCGTTGTATAAAACACAATAATTTTTTTATGATTAGGTTTTGTTCAACTAACATATTTTACAAAACCAAGTTCTCACCATATCATCAATCCATTAACTTCAATTTATACGTAAAATACATACTGTAAACCAATGTGTTAACATATTTACGAGGGTAGCTTTAAGAAATTATATAATACTCTATTTTAAATAAATATGTGTGTTTGTTAAATCGTTTGTATCGTTGAGAAGACATTAGAGATTATATGAAGAATACATTCTTCTTTATTAGTTAATAAAGAGAATGTATTCTTCATAAAGTGTTAATGAAACTTAATTAACCTGTCAATCTCTTTATCGACAAAGTAGTCTCTCAGTTTCAGAACTAATGAAATGAAACTTAGCATAACTACTTTTTGTGAATACATGCATTTCAAGTTTTCGAATTGCTTTATTAACTATATCATTCTTACTTTACAACTAAAACTCACGTTATTTTGTGTTGACAAAACGTCTAAGGACTTGTAACTACCATACAGAACATCTTCCTGTATGTTTTTATCCAGCAAAAGATCCTATAGAACAGAAGGAATTTCAGATCTTAAGCCAGTAGGTCTTTAATATTTCTCATGGATTATATAGATAGGTAGATTGGAATGGCGACCATGTATACATAAAAGCCGACTTTAACTGAAATAATAGCCCATTGTGGTAACACATGAATAGCGTCCGTTTGTACATAGACTAAAAAGTTAGAGTATAAAACCAACGCCGAAAAAAGTAACGGCTCCCCTATTAGATAAAGGTAAATCAACCTCACAGTTCCATGAATTTGTCTCTAATATTGCAAGATGACACCTCGATCCAGTCGGTAAAAAAAAAGCCATAAAGATTTTTAATCTTCTCCTAGCTAACGAAGGGCACTGACAAATTAGATGGAATACATTCTCCTCGTCATCCACAGAGCCACAGCCGCGACAAAAGTCGTTATAGGGTAGACTCAGTCTCATAGCTAACTTCCCTATTATGCCGTGGCTCGTCAGCACAGATACCGTAGCAAGAAATATTTACGACGATAAAAATTCTTACTGTGGTAGCCTCCAGTCAGTTCAGACTAATATAGATGAATGCATAATGGTATCAAAACTTGAGTTATGTGATGAAATAAACTAACACCTCAGCTGTGTCATGCTGAAGAGATACTTGAATTTTAAATGATTACAAATCTTATCACACTTCCCTCGTTAATATATTTGCTTTATTTTTTCCACGTTTAATTCACTTCCCAGCAGTTATTGGAATTGTTTATTTAATAGCTTACACATTTGTCGATTTGGTGTAATTAGTCAAGAGTTTTGCATAAAATTCGCATAAAATGTGAGAAGTTTGCTTTAACATGTATTGAAAGATTTAAACAAATTTCAAGTTTTTTACCAATATTTATTTTTATATATAATAAAAAATATTAACAACAGTAAATTACCATCTGTTTCTACAAGTAAATTAGCAAATGGAAGTCATATAAAATTTAGTCAAAAGCACTAAAGACCATAAAAAAAGAGTCACTGAGTTTTTACTTAAAAAGTAAAGATTTTGCGGTAACAATTTTTATTGTTTGGTCAACAATTTTGGTTGGTGGTTAGCCGTAAATTGATTTTTTATGAGGTGTCTAAAATTTATTTAAGAAATATTTAATATGAGAATATGAGTAAATAAATGAAAAAAAAATCATTAAAACATTATTTACAAATTAATTAAGAAAAGTATTAGTAACTATGATTGGTATGTTATGGATTTCATGCCATAACAGTTTGAGCTTCGGTAAATTTTCGAAGATTTATCAAACCAAATACTTTTTTAGATTATTAATTTTAAGTCAGTAGCACTGTTTTTAATAATAACTATTTTAATAAATGACAACTTAATTATAATCAGTAGGTTATAGGATTTCAACAGAAATATACTTCATACTTTGATCTTTGCCTTTATGAACTCAGCGAATCATTGGTTCATATATTCTTAAAGTTAAATCAGGTCCAAACTGATCCAGACTAAATCCAGGTTTCCCTCAATCATGAACATTGTAGACCTTTACTTAAACACTTTTTATTATCATTTACTCTATGGACTTGTATATTCATTTGCCAATTATTTCTTAAAGATAATGCAGGTCTTTAAGATGATGCATATTCTATGTAATCGTGATCTATATTATGATCAAAAACCTATAGACTTTTTAGTACCGGGTTTTATTGACATTGATACACAAGAGATTCAGTTGTAACAAGAAACAACAGGAGCCAACATATTACACAGTTCGATATACGATGAGTTTATTCCAGAATACATTCAATGTTCACACAAAATCACTTTATGATCCTGTGAATTAATCTTCATCTTATCTTATCATCTAATCTTATTTTTCAAAATTATTTTCGCTAGAGAAAGATAAGGTTACTGGTGTGGCAATATTGGAAGAAAAAACGATAAACCAGAGACATTGACGACTTCGAAGTCAACATCTGCAAAGTTGTTGTCAATATGCGGATTTCTAGATTGCGTTTTATTTGAGCTCGTCACGACTCACATATGCTAAAAATCATATTCAAACATCATTAACATATATATAAATATCTTTTTAATAAAACCATGTTCGATTCCTGGTACTTGCAGTCTCAAAAAAAATTATTTACAAATAATTAAATACAAGAATTATTTCCAAGACCACTGATGATGGCTATTTGGCAATACTCGAACAGTTGTATAGTCAGCCAAAAATTCAATTAATTAAAAATAATATAAAAAATAAAATGTTTGTTGTTGTAGTTCCCTACTGTTCGAAAAACCCTCTGTATAAAACCATTTCGATAGAAGCTATCATGATTTGAATGTGTTTTATATATTGAAGATCAATTTTAATCAAGTATATCTTGGCCATTATTAATTATGACCTCTTATCATTTTTTTGGTAGTTTCATAAATCCATCTATGAACTTCTATGGTTTATCGCTATAAGACTTGTATAAAACTTGTATAGCTCATCAGTTAACCAATTTTTTACTATTAAAAGAATTTTGCAGATACCGAACGAAATAGTAGACAGACTGTACAAATTCCAAGTTATACAGTGGATATATTATAATTTCCCAACCAAGTTACGTCAATTTACTCCAAATTATCAAAAATGTACGTAGTGGTCTGGTATTGTCATAATGGAATGCAACTATTGGCCAATTCTGGTCAATTCTGCTTTTTCTTGATTGTTCTGTGCTAGCGGTCGAATTGTAAGCAGTTGAGAGGTTTGTACTTTAAAAATCAGATCTCTATGAAAACACACTTTGTTAGATATAATCTTATATATGTTAATGCCACAACATCGTCCGCGTTTTGCACTGCGTGAGAGTATACATGCTGAAGGTTGTGATACTTTATTTTTATTTCAACTATACTTTTTCCCTCTTTCGGAATGACTTATTGATTTCCATGACTGTCAAGAGATTTTTTCATGTAAAATAAATATTATATATTATATACATATATTTATTCCTATATTTATATATATATTTTATATATTTATATATATATTTATATATATTTTATATATATATTATATATTTTATATACATTTAGATATATTTATTCCTAAATAATATGTAACGTAAGAGTCAAAGGCTTCTTTTCCTTTCCCTTTTTTTAATGCAAAATTTTTATGGTATGCTTTCCTTTCAAAGGACACATTTCTATTACAAATACATGTTCTGCTCAAAAAGTACTCGGATTTTGTAAATAAAATACACAAATTTGAATTTTATTCCAAATTTATTTTATCTTCTTCAAAATATGCTCCTTCTTAAGTGATATACATATGCCAACGCTTAACCCAATCTTCCATACAGTTTTCGTAGGCCCGTGAAAGTATAGCTTTTAGTACCTTCAGCGAATTCTTTTTTACCAATTCAATCGACTCAAAACTCTTACCACGAAGGGGCAATTTGAGTTTCGGGAACAGGAAAAAGTTGCACGGATCCAGATCTGGCGAATATTGTGAATGAGCGATGACAGTGATAGTAAAAATAGTAAAAATCGCTAAATGCACTTAAGGTAGTCTCACATTAACAGCTGTACCAACATAACAATAAAAAAATTTTTTAAAAAAGGTCTATTACTTAAGGAGTTGTTAACAAACAACAAAATCCGGATACTTTTTGAGCAGAAGGTACTTATTAAAATAGTTCAATATAATGTTTAATATTTTTCATTTTCAAGATGCTCAATTCAAGTACAGTAATAAGTATTTTCTCACTGTTATTAAATAAGTTATTTTTAGTTAAGAGACCAACATAGCGACCATATCGATTTCGAGTGATCACCTCAACATACGACACCAATAAATTAGCAAATAAAAATTCGAGGAAATTGAACCTTTAGGCAGATGTTAAATGGATGAAGTAATATTTCGTATATCTTAAAAAAATGTAAATATTGCAAATTTGGTATTGGCAAAATGTGTATAAAATTTATAACTGCAAAATATAAACAAATTCGTATGTGCAAATTTTGAGCGGTAGTCAACATTTTAAGCAAACACGTGAAATAAACATTAAAGGAAAAAACTCCCAACTTAAAGCTGAGCACAGTTAAACATCAGTAAGCCATGTAAACACAAGCCGGGCTGATTATTTAACAGATACTTTAAGTACTTTGAGGTGAGCAGTGTAAAGAAATAACTTCGCTATTGAGGATTATTTTCCAATTATAAAATAAACAAATGACAGAGTAGAAGATATAAACAAAACAAATCATGGAAGAAAAAAAATAAAAAGAAGTTTCATTTTCATTTGCACAACGTCAAATGTGAAGTACAAATAACAAAAGAAAACAAAAGTCTAAAAAAAATGAATGCACAAAAGCTAAACATTCATTTTATTTATCTTTGTCACATAGATACAAAGATACTCGAGTACAAACCCCAAAGCGCGGATCATAGATACTTTTGCATACTTGGGCGTGTAGATCGTTTGTTTATTTATCCATTTGTAATGCGTTTGTTGTACATTCATTCAGCTTGAGTTGTGCATGGAAAAAATTAACAATAATAAAAAAATTAATAACAAATAAAAGTGTAAAACGTTTGAAATTAAATTTAATGACAAGTTGGTTTATTTCATGTCAGAAACCAGAGGAGAAGATTTCAAATACACGAGTTCGTATCTACTTCGCATTTATATTTATTTTGCATTTTGTTTATTCGAATAGGTTTAACTCGAACAAATAGTAAAAGTAGCGATTTAAATAAAAAAAGAATCATCTGTAGACGAAGATAACGAATTCATGATTACCGGCTTATTTGCCACATAATGCGTAAGCTGGCTAATTAGTTCAAGGTTAACATATTTTGCACAGTTTTAAAAAATATTACTAAATTATGTAAAAAAGATATTTAGTATTCCATTTTGATTTTATAGCCAGAAAGTTGTTCTTCCATAAGAAAAGACGTCATAAACGTCTCGATTTAGAAACGATGTAACAGCTGAAAAAGAATATGTCTTTGTAGTTTACGAATATATGTTGATTGGATAAATATCATTAAGCGCTCTAAACTGTATAAATAAATAAATTAGTTTTTGATGAAACAAACCTAATAAATTAATTATGGTAAAAATATGAAACATTCAAGTTATGTGGTTTGTAGTTAACAATTACTTCACCTAATGGTAGATAAGATTGCATGATATAAAAAAATTAAACAGGGATGCCGTAACTAATGCAACATAGTTTTAGCTAGGATGAGAGAGCGTATGTTAATATAAGTATAAACATTTCCACTCGGATTTACATTTCGCCAAATTTATAACTTTTGATGCCATTAAGTTACCAGTGAGACAAAAGCCACTGTAACCATTTTTAACTCAAAGTTAAGCCTACAAAATCATTTGATCATCAAATAATCTGACCGCTATCTCCATTCGTGCAGTGAAAAAACAAATCAATAAAGACTTTTAAAATAATTTTATTAAATCATTTTATCATCTATATGAGGTCAAAACGATCCAAAACGATCTGCTTTTACTACCTTCGTTAGACCGGTGGCACCATAATCTTCTAGAGAATAAAATTGCTTAGTGTGTTCTTGTTAAAATAATAAGTCTATCCTTGCTATATCTGTTAGGCCTGTGAAGAAATGAAGTTTAGACAATGAAGTGATTTTGTCTATTCTTGCTAAATCATTTGGTCTTCCAAATAAAATCAAAGAGAATCAATAAAACTATTCTCGCTATCTCAGCAAGCCTCTAAGTAGGCAATTTCTTAAACAATGAAATCACTTTATCTGTTTTCTTACACAAAGACATAAAAAGTGATTTATAGACTCCAACATATCCTCATCATGGCAACTTATGCATAGTCTGCTTGTCAGAGCACTTAAACTTTTTCTTACTTAAACTTTTCAGATCTGGGTACTCACAGTGGAAGTGTTGAGTTTTGGCATCTTTATCTTCTTCCTCCCTGTAGCTTCAACCATTCTGGTTTAAAGGAATATTAATATTTTGCATTATACGTATCGAATATTCAGTAACTTGTTCCAAGATCACTGAATATTCGCCTAAGGTTGAACTGATTTGATCGTAACCATCCCCTGGAACACTTTCATCCCCAGTAAATTTAACTTAGCCAACTTAAGTTGAAGTTATCGCAGCCCATTACTCATTATTGTCTTCCATATATGTTCGACTAATCTTAGAAAATAGATCAGTCAGTATTTGTTGCTCTTCCGACAATATTTCTAATGTTTACATGGGTAGTTCATCCAATATATGATTTTCTTGTATACAATTTTTTATTTTATTAACTATCTTTTAATTCAATATTTTTTATAACTTTATTCTATACTGTAGCTGATTAAGCAAACGGTCTGATAGCAAAATGCTTATATTAATATATAACTTTATACTTCTGAAATATTTCATTCAAAATTTAGAAGCTGTTGCAATAAATGAGTGCACTCATTTCATTATCTTACTTTCCAACCTGCGTTTCTTCCTTTTTTATCATTCATATATCCTGTCTTCTAATCTCTTTTTTTATTCTCTTTTTCAGTTATTTTTCAAATTCAATATAGTAATTGCTTGTGTGAGTATACTCTTTATTCATGAGTATACTTCCTTGCATGAGTATAACATATTTCAATTAGTGAGTATACTTCAGTTCGTGAGTATATTGAATTCATGTAGAAAATGTTGATTTAGGAAAATAAATAAAATTGTTTTGAGCTGAAAATTATGTTTATTTGAATAAAGATCTTTACTTCTGTCACTAATGCATTGTATTACTGTTCACCTATTTATTTTTCTTTCAAATTCATTGTTTACTTAAGTAACTATCCATTCTCTCTTGACACAGGAAATATGTTTACAACACTGTCAAATTATTGCTAAGTTCCACAGTTTTGAGTTCCACATAATTATAACGGATGCAAATATAATTCCTACAAAAGTAGATAATAGAAGATAAAAATGTACTACAAAAGTAGTACAAGAAAAGTAGAGTAATCCACAAATGGAAAAAAATTTGACCATCATATTTTCATTAAAAAAACTTTAAGGTCAAACAATCTTGTTTACAAAAACGTGCACAGCTCATTGTAATGAGCAAAAAACTAACTAAACATAATTTAAATTAAAAATTAAAAGACAAAATAATGAATACTGAATACATTCATTTAAATAAATTTGACTAAAATTTGGGAAGAACGCCTTCAATGGCAAAATAAGTAAGTAATTATTTGTGAACTTCAAACTCTACACGTGTGATATATTTTCCGTTTATTTCAATGACTTTTTGTTTTAAAAATCCTTGTAATAAAAAATTTTATTAATCATATTTCATTTAATAAAGTTTCGTATAAGAATATTAATAGTTTTTTTTACGAATAACCTTTTTTCTATCCTAAATAAAGATTTCGTCAAGGAACAATAAAATGTTTATTAATATTAAGTACACAGAACTGTAAAACTTTACCCAAATCATATAAATTATATTAATTAAAATAAATTTTCTTCTAATTTTAGAAATATTTCAAGTGTCTAAAAGCTCTCATTAACATCTCAATTGATCTTGCTTGACATTTGTATTTATTCGTTAACACTTATAAGTTAATTAGCACTGCATAGATCTTTACAGTGGAGCTTTAATCAATCTGTAAAAGAATTTGTAAACAGAGAAACCTCACACAAAATGAATACACGGTCCACCAAGTTCAATGCAAAGGTGTTAAACGCAGCAAACACAACTGCTGGCAACATCGCATCAACATCAATTCGTAGTCAATTACAAATGTAAAATAAATGTAAGCCTAAAATCTGTGATTAAACAACATCAATCTATCTCTGAACTTAAACTGTCATTGCATAATCCCAACTCGACTATATATATCACCTAAGCGGTTTCCATAGGTTAGGCCCTTAACCCTTTGGAAGTGTTCATAATTAAGTTTCACTTCAACTGTGAAGAAGATCGTGAAGAAGATTGATTAGGCGTATGGCAATTGTAATTAAATTTATTATTTCTTCATTTTTCAGTTATCTGCGGTTTATTTTGCTAAATAATTATTGTTTTTTATTGTTTGGTAATTGCTCTCATGGCTCTTATCTTATCTGACTTTGAAGCTTCGCGCCACATTTCCTTAACTCAGCTATTTTCGGTAATTCGTGTTAATGATTTATTTGAATATGAGTTTTAAAAATATAAATAATTACAATGTATATATGATCATTAAATGTTTCTAAACATTTAACTGCTTTTTTGTAGGTCACTTAAATCGATATTTCTTTCAGATAGTTTCATGCCACAATAATTTTTCTGAGAATCTGCTTTTGATGGTCTCACTTTAGCTTACTTTTAGCTTAATTTAAACGGTCTTCACTTTTTTAATGAATGAATATTCGCAAGAGAAACGTTTATTTTTGCAGATTTTCGTGGAATAACTTTTGATTTATAAATTACTCAAATTATTTTTAATATATAACAAAATAAATATTACTAAAAATTAAATAAAAAAATCATTCCATCTTAACAGGTTACATTCAATGACTTCAATGACTTTGTGAAAGTAAATACTTGTATCTATATTTTGCTGGTCATTATACCTTTTAAAGTGGCTCCCATTATCTATTACTTGATCTTGATGATGGTAAATCACCGTATAAATCAATAAAAACAATTGTATCGTATTACTTGATTATATATATATAGTAACCAATTGCTAATATGATGACTGTTAATTATATATTTACATATATGTAACATAAACAGTATATATTTTCTCAAAATATGAAAAAATTAGGAATAGGAAATAAATCCATATCATATGAGATGAAATATCCACTCGAATATTTCCTTTTCAGCGTTTCTCTTACAATCCGCTTTTAAAAGCAGCAAAATACTCTCTTCTGCATTTGAACATTAGTGACCATAGACATGGCTACATTCTAAATGTTTTAAGTCCTACTCCAAATAGGACTGATTACACCCCTCCCAATCTCAATTTCGATAGAAAATTCAATGTCGAATTTCCATCTGTATTTAGGTGTCAGAGAACCCCTTCTTGGGGGAGGATTTAACCATTTATACCGACGGATCAAAAACTAGGAGTGGCGTAGGTAATACAGTCTTTATCAGTAGAGCAGAAAATCCTCTTACTATAGGCTTCCAGATCACTGTAAAGTTTTTTCCCTATTAAGGAGACTGTAGCTTGTCTGGAAGTATATGAAACACTTAATAGCAATATAAATATATTGTCAGACAGTCAAGTTACTTTGAAATCATTAAGTTTAGTTCAGTTTATATCTAGGACAGTCCTTATATGCTAAACATCTTTAAACGAGATGTCAACGCAGTTCAATATTTTTCTAATCTGGGTTCCCGGTCATAGGGATATTTTCGGCAATTGCAAAGCAGACAACCTGTGCAGAACTTTTTAATAAAAGATAGAAAGATTCAAAGATATGTAGTCATCTGCATGCAATTTGGTCACATTCCATTAAAAAGATATCCAATTCTCTCATTGAAATGCTCTCGTGGAGAAATCAGTCTTGTGGTAGGTTTACTCGCAGTTCACAGCATATGAGGTAACCATTCTAAAAGATTGAATCTCCCTTTCAATCATACCTGCCGCAGTTAAAAAAAGGACGATAAAAGTGCATCTCACCTGCTTTATTTCTGTCCGGCACATGCGTGACGCCGCCTTACCACTTTAGGGGCTTTCTTTTTTGCAGATACTATTAAATTGCAAGACCTCTCCTGTAATAGCATTATAAGCTTTTCCAAAGGTTGTAAGTCTTCTATATACGGTAACATAATGGGCTTATAGGCGTACGTAGATCCCTTAGAATCGCCGGTATAACCTAAACTAACCTATTTAAACATTGTTTTGTTACCATGAGGAGAAATTTAAATAAGATTTTTATTTCAGATCTATATTTTGTATGTAAGCCATATCCGTTAATTATTGGCTTCCATAGCGAAATGTCTTATTAAACCTGGGTTTATACTCAAAAATTAATTAGTAACCACTTTATCTACAATGAAAAGAAATTTATGGTGATACAAGCCACTGATCGGGCTGGTTGAAGGAGGTTTTTGGACACGACCGAGAATAAGTCAAGTCTGTAATGACCAACTACGTAAGTAAGTAAGTCGGTTTTAAACAACCGACTTGACTTTTGTTTCATAGATTAAATTGTTTAAAAATGAAATTTTGGATAGAGTAGTTATTAGTTCACTTTTTTAATTATTTTTAATTAATAAAAAGGCTGAAGTGAATTAAAAATAAAAACTTATAGATTAGTTGTTGTTATTTTTGTTATTATCTATTATCAATTTGTATCTTTTTATCAATAAAAAATAAAATTTTGTTCGTGAATGTCATTACTGTTCACTCTTTTAAACTCTTTCCATTCAATGTCTTTCAAAAATCTGAACTGTGAAATTTCTATCATGTTTTTGTCACACCTTAAATATTTTTTTATTAGTATAATAAATAGATACTAGAATAAGTTTTAACATATGGATAATTTAACTAATTATATTTTATTAGCAAAAATATTAGAAATCTGTTTTTCTAATTATCGATTAATATTTCAGATTTATATTAAAAAAAGTAGAATAGAAAGTAATTATTTAGATGCTCCAGTGTTATTAATTGAAATTTTAAAAATAACATTAAAAATTAGCAATATTAATGAAAATATCATTAATCTTGAAATAATAGCAAATCTAGGAGATTCAATAAATTGCATAATTGACGAAATTTATTGTGAATAAAAAATATTTAAAAAATTTACAAAATTGTGATAATTTCGATTTAACATTATTAACACCTTGAAGCAAGTCATTGATATATACAATATATATTCATTTTTGTGTGTATATAAATAAAGTACAATATATTTATTTTTATAAATTACAAATCATACTGAGATACTGAGATATTTGAGTTAAAAATAAATTGACTTTCAATGAAATTTGTATGTTCATCATACAAATTGGCATTAAGTATTTTATTAAATTTTGGGCACATAAAAATTAATTAAATTTGAAAGAAATATTAAAAATTGTTTAAAAATGAAATTTCACTGTCAATTTTGTAATGTTTCCGCGTGAATTCCTTTCAATATATCAAAAATTAATATCTATACTTTTATGATAGCCAATTTAAGTTTTATATTTTTAGCAGTTGGATTTTCCAATTCACAGTCGCGATTCTTTAGCTTTGTTTGCGGTTTTTTGGTTTTTAATTAAGAATTGATTCCAGCTCCGAATATTAACAAATTAAGTAATATTTTATTTATTAGCATATATTTATTTAAAGCTGATGCGTTCATTTGGTCATAAAAGAAACTAAATGAGACAAGATTCTTTACAAAACTTAGCTTATGTTAGATGCTCTATAGACGAAGTGTTTTTATATTTAAATTTACTGGTTTTCACTTTTTGCTGATATTATGATACAATTTATTTATATTATAATTTTTTTCAATATTAATAAAAAAAATTTTTTGTTTTTTTCAATAATTTTTTTATTATTTTTATTTTGTTTTTGCTAACGAAAATTCAAGTATTTGTGCAAATGTAAACCAAACATCTGAACGAAACCTAATTTGCTATGAATATTTATAAGTGGCGCATGAGAAAACGCTTTTGACTTATATTATTAATGATATATTAAGGATTATTAATTGTTTTGAACAAATTAGTTTCAAAAATTGAAAATTTTGAATGGAATTTAAAACTCATTCTAAATCACAGTGGAACTATTTTTCAAAATAGGTAATAAGATATAAGTATTTGTTTATGAAGACTAAATAACAAGTTTATTTTAATTACTATGTTGACCAATTATGAATTTAGATTTCAGCTAGTCTTAAATATCGACACTTCTATACTGCGTATATTAAAAACGCAGAAGTGCACCTTTCTTTAATTAAAAATTTGTTAATTAAATAATACGTTAATTATCAAACACTAGTACTCTGCACTAAAAACGGAACTGTATATTATACACCATGAAAGAAAATACTTGCCAGTAGATGTACTCCGACTACAGATCAAAAATCTGCGGAAAGCTTATTTTCATTTAGCAAATGACAGCAAAAATGGGAGCAGTCCTCTAAACGACGATGGACCTATGCACTCATTCCCAACATTAAATATAGTATGACAAGAAAACATGGTGAAGTGGACTACAATCTAACTCAAATATTGAGTGGACCCGAAGGCTTTTTAGAATATCTTCACTGATTTCAACTGACAGATAGTCCCATGCTGCCACAACGTCGCTGAAAGCGCAAAGCATGTAGTCTTTCTTTGCTACCGCTTTAAAGCAAAAACGGGAACTACTCGTGAAGGCTCAAGGACATTTACCATCTCCTTGCAGCATACACATGAAATGCATTCAAGCAGTTTATATGGAGTGCAGTAAAAACGTTCACATATCAAATTATGTGGCGCCTCTTTTTAATAGAAATTTCAACACCACAAAAACGTTGTTATGACTGTAACTATGCATATTTTTACTCAGAGGGTTAAGGGTTAAGGATTAAAGCCCATTCAATTGCAATGTGGAATTAGTAGTCAGTTACAAGAAAGCTCTCAATGACATCATCACTATTTAGATAGTGCGCTATCTGGTTATCTCTTTGTAAATTTTTGAATAGGATTTGAATGACGACAGAACTTTTAATGCTCTTTAGAATATCATCTTCAGAAGTTCTTATGCTATACTGATTAGACATAAAGATGGCTGCAAAAACAACTTATTAAACGGTTGGTAACGATTATATGACTTTAAAACATTACAAAAGTTTTATCTCAATATAAATCCTTAGGACTTTTTTTGAGCTTCATCTGGATCTGTACTCTTTTTGGACACTCCGTTTATAAAGCAACACAAAAACATAGCACACTTTTCTAAAAGCGAATTGTCATCCACTCATACGTGCTTAACTCAATCTTTAATATTTGATCACTATAAAATAAAATCTGGAACACACTGGGGTGCTTAATTTTTGCGTTATAATAATAATAATTTCAAAATTATAATTACTTGCAGTGGAATGGTAGAAAAGTATGTGAGTACTGAAATTTTCCTCGAAAGGTTTCCTATCATTTCATTTAATAGACTGTCGAATTAGTTTTGATCGTTTATCGCGAACGATATCGTGTACTTATTAGTTTAGTAGTTGCAAATCTACGAATTTTTATTTTATGTTATATTATACATTTTCAAAAGCATGAAAAAAAACAGGTGTCACTTATCTCGTACTGTGACAATAACTCATATTTGAATAAGATTTGAATTGAGTATTTTAAAAATTCTTTCAAAAATATTTGAGTTTGCTTCATTGTGCTTATTTAAAAAATTAGCAGTGGAATGCTATATTATGCGCATAACTCTCGTAAAGTCTGTAATAAGGAAGTCCATAAAGTCGGCATATAAATCAAAAATTAATTCTCATGATAAATGTCATTAGAGGCTTCTTTTCGCCCCCAGAGGAGTAGCTGGTATTCCGAGCATTTATCTTAATAGATTTGTTCACATTAAATTATGTGTAGCAAATGAATTATTTCACATGGTTGGTCATCACCCTTTAATTAAGTATTAAACCTGTTATTAATTTTGTTTTAATGAATTTAGTTTCTTAATTTTGTGTTTTATTAATTTTTAATGATATTTGACAATCTCCTCCTAATCGATAAGTTTATTTGTTTTGAATCAGTGTATTCGAAATCGGTTTCCGAATTTTTGCTAATGGATACATAACCGAGTAAATACGGGTATTTACGGGTTGTTACTTGACTCAGAAGTTATTTTGGTTATTTCGAATTGGTAATCATGTTGTGTTATTTTAATAGATTATAAATATTTATTTTTGGTTATTTTTGACAGATTTAGTTTCTACCACACAAACAAAACAGAAAATTAAATAAAAATTCAAGAAATTATTAGCCTTTGAGCAAAGTTCTTAAATAAATTTTGTATATTTTTTATATATGAAATGAAATAATTTTTAGAGTATAAAAAGAATAGTTCGAATAGGTGTAGAACATTAGTAAACCGAACAATTTCAGTGAGAACAGTTCAAATTTCTAAAAAATAAAATCAAAATGGTACGTCCAATTTCGAATACTAAAAAAAATATTAAAATAAAATTCTATTTGATGGCTCAAGAAACTTATAATGAACAACACTAAACTCCTTACAGAAATTCCTAGTTGTTATCTTCGCCTTCGCAGCAGTGGCATTCGCTGATGTCTCACATTTAAATAATATGTACTTGCCGCCTGTACATCATGGATCACATCCAGCTGCTTCTGATAATGTACCCGTAGCAGCACCACACAGCGTTGATTATACACAACAAGCTGAGGATATACCAGCAGCAATTGGTGCTGACACTTATACTCCCGCACATTTAATTGAAGCCGAACAAGAACATCAAGCTTCAAACAATTATGCAGCAGATGTACCAGCACCTGTAGAAGCCGTCGAAGAACAACAAAGTATCGATCAGAACACTGTAGAAGTTGCAGAAGAAACCAGAATACCAACAATAATCGGCGCTAATACATATACACCATCCCATCTCTTGGGCAATGATGAACCACAACAAATTCAACCTGAAGCCAGCAATGATCAGTTGTCAGCCGTACCAGTCGGTGAATATGTAGCTGAATCCCATAACATCGTACATCACCAACATCAAGCCGATTCAGGTATTGATACACAGTACGGCTCAAACGGTGGTTATGTCTATTAAAATTTCAAAAATAAGGTGTTTGTGATAATGTTTAATGAAATCCGTGTTTGACAAAAAGAAAAATACATATATTTTTTATGGAAACTCAAACGAAACTTTAATTTATTTGCATAAACGCATAACATCCAATTTAAAGTAACAAAAACAAAGCAGTCATAAATTAAATGCAGTAAACTTAATCCATGCCGTAACCGGTAGTTACTCAAACCACTTCGAATGCATGCGAAATTCCAATAATTCATGTAAAGTGAAGAGTGAACTTGTTAGACCTGCCTTTTCCGTAGTAACAACTTAAGTCAAATTTACGTCATATATTTAATTTATTTAAATTTTTATTTACATAAAATTTTACAGTTTTAGTTTTTGACTTTTATAAACTGATTAAAATAATGAAAGGCGCTTAAGCAGTCAAATGGGTCTACTAAATTTCATATATACTCTACAGGAGTAAAATGACCACAGTTGAGTTACTGTTTAACCCATTGCACTCAATGTCTACTCTAACGGTCCCGTCGTGTGGTTTGGGTAATGTAAGCAACTTAGAGAGAGATATGATAAACAAGTCATGTGAATCTCTAAGTTGCTGCGAATGAGGGAGGGAACTTCAATGCAGCCACTTCGACATAATCAATTTTATATAAAGGTTCATCGAACTTATGACATCTTTATTTGATTTGTCACTATATGGTTTTTTGGTTGGATATAGTCATACAATGTTATACTAACAAATAGAAAAGAGAATATGGGTATGACGAATCAAAACAGTATTTTTAAAATTAAATCAGTACTCGTGAAAAAATCACAGAATTTTGTATAAAGTGTTTCTTAAATCGAGTTTTGTAAGGGCAACTGCGTTATAATCACTTTTAAATAAGGGTTCATCGAACTTGTGTCATATTTGTCTGTTATCATGTTTAATATTCATTACTCGTCACCATAAGGTATTTTGGTTGGATATAGTCAAACGAATTTATACTGTAAAATATAAATTTAATAAGGATTAAAACGAATCAAAACATACCAGTACTCATGAAGATATCATACATTATCTTTCTATGGTGCTTCTTAATTGGTTGTAATTAGTTAGAGTTAATTTAAGAACAACATTATATTGTCTTCAAAATCATACCGATATACGATATAATATTGTACATTATCTTTCTATAGCGCTCTTTGGTTGAACGCAGTCAGATAGAATTATAATGACAAGTATACAATAACTTAAGATATCACCATATTGTCTTTTGAACTAAATGGGTGCTCAGTAAATATCATATTTATTTAAAGTGTTTAGTTGTAAACATTACTGAACACTGCCAAGACTTTATTGAAAGCTGCATTTGATATCTAAATTAAACACACTTTGTGTATATATCTAAATTAGTTCTTACAAGTGTACGATTATAACGATACTAGAAGCATCCAAGTGTACACGAATTTATGTGTCTATGAATCGAACATCTTGAATATTCGAAAATACTTGAGCTACTCGAAAGCTACAAAGTAGCTTTTAATACAATTTAAAACATTCATTTAAAACATTCATGATTTATAATTGAGCACTTATTCTTAATTCCAGATTCACCCAGGAATAAATAGAGAAATACTGAATACATAATACTTAATAAACAGCATGTCAGTTATTCAACTCAGTTAAAATGAATGTAGGGTGCATAATTTCGCTTAAAATCAAAAGTTTCTCAAGTTCATGAACATTTCTACAGACCAAGTGAATGTGTGTGAATAATATTTCCTTTGTTGATATTTTTAATTATTTTTATGGATTAAAATTTTAAATTTACTTTTATTATATATTAAATTTTATTTGATTTTATTGCACTTTTTATTACATATTTTATTGTGTTTTAATTTTTTTAAACTTATATTTCACATTAACCACTTGAAAATAAGTCCAATGATATGCTTTTAATGGGTTTATATATTGTTTTTGATTAAACCATCACACACATGGTACATCATCTTAACAACTTGTCATACCAAAAACGCAATCTCTTCCCAATCTGTTCCATTCCTTCTTTTATGCTATCTTACATAAGTTAATGAAGTCACTGGATTATGTTTTTGTGATGCACTGGCATTTCCGGCTTAAGTGTTACAAAGTCCCAAGGTAGTCGTGTTCTGGTTACTCATGCAAAATTTATGAAAGTTGCTTTTGATGAGTGCAGCTGCCTCTCTTTTTATATATATATATATAAATTAATAATTAATGTAATTACAAAAAAAAACAAAATAAAACTAAACTAATTGACATTTATTTCGAGCAAATTCGAGCAATTAATACACTAGTTAAACAAATTGTTTTTAATGATTACATCTTGATTACTTATTATTACTATGTTTTAAAAAACTACAAGTAATTTAGTGAATTTATGAATTATCTTCCATGAAAAGTATAAAATTATGCTTATATATGGTAAATACAATACAATTTAGTGTGACTGTTTTCTCTTTTCCAACCTTGAGAAACCTTATACCTGACACAGTGGATTGTCTTAAAATATTGGCTAAATTATATTTATGGAATTAGTTGAAAAGTAAAAGAATCATTCAATCGAATCCATTGAGCTAAGAGAAGACTATGTTGAGGTATTAAAATAAATGAATTAAAAAGTGTATATCTTTATTCTTAATCTATTATACCCCAGCAGAATAATTATATTTCTATTCAAATTTCTGCAATAAGTTGGAATACTTTAAGATTTGGGTATAATGGTTCACTCAAGACTGTCACTCCACGCTAACCGTAACTAACATGAAACTGCATAAGGGCTTTGTTGTATCCTGCCGAAAAAGTGTACTTTGAAAATTTCTCTGTAGTATCAAAAGGCTTGAGGCAACCGAACTGGCAGTAACCACTATCCTTATATCTTATATCTTTAACAATTCAAGCATTTTGTTATATTCAAAATGTTTTGTTTTTACTATTAATCTATTAATTTTTTTTACTCATATATTAAAGTATGTTTTTATATGAAAAACTGATGCTGATAGACATTTGTAGAAGTGCTGCGTGATATAGATCACAAATTTCTTTCGTATTGAAACTTGATCTACCTGGAATTTAAACAAAATCCCCAAGCAAAGTGAAAGGCATAATAAAAATAAATAAAATGCTAAATTAGAAATTATAAATTATTTTATTTTTGTATAAATTTCGTTAGCATTTACTCTTTTTTTAATCGATTAATTTAAAATTTGATAAACTAGTTTATCAAAG
>NC_051846.1:192176940-192180856 GCF_002237135.1 Teleopsis dalmanni
CAACAATATGTCTTTATTGAATAATTTATTTAATGAATTGTAAATTATTTTAAGGGGCCTCTGAGTAAATACCCAGGACTGGTTTATCAGATATCACAGCGCAAAAGTTGAATTAAACAGAAAAATCTTTAGGAAAGACGTTTACCAAGTTAAGCCGAGGTAAACAGTGTGAAGAGTGCACACGCATGAAACCGTGCAACCATTGAAGCTATTGTCGAACCTTGATTCATTAGTTCGACATTATTCATAGAAAATTGGGTACTGCCCACTGACATTGAGAAAGATTTTGCACAGGAGGATCTTCACTTTCTTCCTTAAAAGAATCAGATATTTAAATAACTTAAATTTCATTTGGCTTGATGGCAAGCCTTGCCCTGCCTGTTCGTGTGACATATACATATATCTTCATATCTGTGCCGATCAAATGGAATTAATTGGGTTCCATATTATGTGGCCCTAGTTCTTTAAAAACGAAGAAAATTATTTGCGTTAATAGCACCTGATATCGCTGAATATTTAATAATGTGTTGTTTTCTTGTATTTGGCTTTTTGAAGCGAACAAATTTGAAAAAAAAAATGCAATGAAAAATGAGATACGATTTTTTCCTAGTTGGTAGAAATGAATTTGTGCAATTTCATTAAAAAAAGGAAATAATCATTACCACTTTCAAATGTTGGTTACAGAAGGAAAATTCTGGGATAGGAAATGTTTACAAAATAATTTCATAACATACAAAAAAGGAAAAAAAAAGAATCAAATAAAATTTTATAATTTAAAAAAAAAAATTAGATGTTGTCTGTTTATTTTAATCAAAATTCCCTTAAATATTTTGTAATCCGATAAATGCATTTTTTTCGCTATATGATTTATTATGTTTCTTTTCCGAATCTATTATATACCATTCCTATGTGTTACATAGTTATAATTCTCATTTCTTATAATTGATTTTTCTTATATATATAAAATGAGTCCCGGTAAAATTGGTATAGGGGTAAAATAAATTCATAACTATTATAGATGATTAATTTTCGTATATGCAATAGATGCGTTTATTTCCTTCATTTTGTAATATATTATTTGGCGCTCCTATAGAGAATAAATCATATGTGCTGCGTAGTCACGGTTACCACTTGAAAATTTTTTTCTGTACCAAAATTTTTTTCTGTACCAAAATTGGTTTAAAAAGGTACCATTTCTGTAAAAAAAGGTCCAAAATTTTTTTGGACTTTTTGTTTTTTCGTTCTGTGTTTTTCATAGTGTTATAAATGAACAAAATATAATATAGTGTAAAGTTGCATTTATAAAAAAAATTAATTGGAAATATCCACAATAAAGTTGGGTCGTCAAAAATGTACCATTTTTTGAACATGAGTACCAAACGAAAAAAAAGTACCAATTTTGGTACTAAAGTACCATAAGTGGCAACTGTGTGCGTAGTTATAATTCTCGTTCTCTATAATTAATTTTTCTTTCAAAAATTAATTGCTACATGTCACTTGTCAAATATGTCGTGTATAGTATTTAGTAAAAGTTTAGAGTTATTAAGAATGTTCTTTATGACAAAATATATTTCTTCTGTGTTAACTGTTATTAGTTTTTATTTCATATAATCATAATAATCTATGTTTATTTTATTCAAAAATCATATTATATTTTATGAAATTATAATAATATTTCTATATATTTGTATAAATGTGTTATTTACATTTTAATTTTTGATATAAAATATGTTTTTCCCATTTAATTAACAAAGTTATATTAATGAAACCACCGTAGATTAAAAATGTTTTGCAAAATGTCTTTCGACTTCATAAATCTTACAAAAGAAGGTGTAAGCATTTAAACAAGTTTGCCGGCTTAGGTCTTCTCTTCCACAAAATAAATCCAGACTAGTTTTATGACTATTTTATTTTCAAATAGTTTTATTGTTTCTTTTTAATTTCTACAATGTCACGCTCTTCTTACTTTTGCCAGTTTCGATGATCGAATGTCAATTCATAAACTAAGAAATTATATATGAATTTTTTAAGAGTTGTTAAAAACAAAGTATAATTTATAAGAGCTAAGAAAAAGTAGAAAAATTAAAGTTAAACCAAAAGCTTAATACCCTTTACACACATTTAATCATGGTAGTTAATAATTCAATACTCGTAGTATATAGAGTGAAAGTTCTACTAAGTGGACATCAATGTATACTGTACAGGCAGTTTTGATCATTCGTGGGCTCTATATAGGATGTAGTTAGGGAACTATGTAGGAACATTGTACGGTTAAGAAAGATGTCTGTTTGTGGGGGCGTCTGTTTAACAGGGTTTGCTTGCTAATTACAATATTTATAATAGTATGAAGTAGTAGTACCTAAATTCTCTTTTTTTTTTTGACAATTTAAAAAATTTTTTTTGTATAATAAAACCTTTACTGTTTTTCTTAACAGTCATCATTCTTGCTGAGGTTCTTGTCAAAAGTACTGCGCAATAGCGCACTGGTAATTTTTACTAATATTAGTTAACATAACTTGTATTTACGAATTGCACTGAATATATGATACCAACAGATTGTATTTAATAAATAAAGTTTAATACTTTTTTTTTTCACTATCCGAGATACAAGATAACATTATAATCATTTTTTTAATTATATGCATTATATGAATTCATTTACATGCATTCAAGTTCTCTCTTTTAAGGACTGGTCACATTTTTTTAAATACTACTGTTTGACTGTCACAGATTAGATATACTCGTTTCAAGTCGTCTTAGGCGGTGTACTTGATCCCTCTGTTCTATACTTAACAATATAGGTTTTACTGTTGCGGTCTGGTATGGTAATGTATTTATTTTGTAAATTTTAAGTTCTACACCGAGAAACTTAGTGAAATCTTGTTTAAGTTCAATAGTGTCATATGTCCTCCATGTGCTTATTATTAGTACTATTCCTTTGCAACTGATAATATTTCCATTAAACATATCTTTATTATTAATATGCTTGTTCTTTCGGGCATATAACAGCTTTTACAATAGACTACATTGTGTACTGTATTTTTAGCTAACGAACTGTTGAGTGATATACGATTCTTTTTCTCTAACTGCATAATTTGTGCTTATGTTTTCAGCAATCCATCTTTATTTTTCATAAATTACTTACAGATATTTTTCGTATTTTCATTTTTTGGTTAACATATAACAGAAACGGGATTACTTTCATTTATTTTAATTGTCCATTTGATGTGTTGTGTGGTACATACTAACCTGGTGGTTCCGATATTATTATGAGAAACCTTTATTAGTGAGTATATAAATTCATGATCAGTAGTCACGGACTCAACTTCAGTTGACTTCAGTATATACACGCTCTGTTTCGTATATATCTAGTATAAGTTTATGTACAGTTTTCCAAGTATGACAAGGGCTGATATGCATATTCGTTATCATACTCTCCGCGCCAGTAGTCAGGTTTTGTTTCTTATACATCCAGTATAAGTTTCTATACAGTTCTCCATGTTTCCTTAACACGGGACTTGCTTAATATATACTTGCTGCCAAGTTAAAAAGAAATATTTTCTTTTCCTTATTTAAATCTCATTATTTGCCTAATTCATAAGCATGTTAAAGGATATTATCTCCTGTAGTTTGATGTTTAGAAAGGTGTTCTGTTTTACTTTATTCGCTATTATTTTTTTAGTTTTTATTTACTTAAATTTATTTTACATAATTTTTTTTATTATTTTTAAAAAATATTTTGTTAGTTATATTTTTTTATTTTTGTTTTTAATTTTCTTTATTTCTTTTCTATATTTATTTTTTTTTATTTTTTTATTAAGTTTTTTTATATTTTATTATTGTTTTTTATTAATATTTTTTTAAGTTTCTTATATTATTTTGGTCTTGTTTATTATAAAATATTATTTTATGTTTT
>NC_051846.1:192180956-192198012 GCF_002237135.1 Teleopsis dalmanni
TATCCATGATTTGATAAGATTTCTTCCTTTAGAAGAAAATGCAGGTACCGTTTGCGAATAGTGCATAAATTTTTTTAATGAAATGCCTTTTTGATTCCCCATTCCTCGCATTTAGCAGGAGAGGATTTTACGTTTTTTAATCAGTCGTAAAAGGTTATCATTTATTCATGTTATGTTCATGATAAAGAGTTTTACATAAATCGAATGTCTGGAAGGTAGCGCCATCTGTGTGTCAGTCGTACGACTTATTGACTGATGTATTATTTTGTTAAGCTTTTTGGAGTTTTATGAATAAATTTTATTAATATTTGCTAATATTTGCAATGAAGAAAATGTTAGAAATCATTAAATTCCAAAGCTATCTTTATTATCAGGCCAAATCGATTCGATCTACCTAGGTTTATATACTTACGTTTATATTTGTCTATGTAAAATAATAAGAAATAGTTTTTTTTCTTTTAATAAATTTAATGCTTGCATGTATTTTTGAATGAAATGATAATACCGATAAAAAAAAATAATATTATATATAACAAATCATTTGATCTATAAAAATAAAAAACAAATACTGTGATCACATTTTCTAACGGCTTACTTCTTCTTTCTGTATACATAACCACCATTGGCAGCATATTGAGTGCCAAGATCAGCAGAAGCACCAGAATAACCACCAGAGTATGAACCAGAACCGGAGCTAGAGAAGCCCAAAGATGAGCCAGAGTAACTTGGTGCAGAGTATGATTGCACAGCTGGTGCTGAATAAGATTGGATAGCTGGGGCTGAGTATGACTGAACAGCTGGTGCTGAGTATGATTGAACAGCTGGAGCTGCATAGCTTACTGATGGAGCAGCATATGATTGTTGTACGGGTGGCAAGTATTCGTTAGCTGGTGCAGATACAGGTGCGGAGTATTGTTCCTGTACAGCATAGCTTTGTGCGATGGGTGCTGAGTAAGATTGTACTGGTGCTGAATATGATTGTTGAGCTCCAGAATAACCACCGGAATAACCACCGGAATAGCCACCAGAATAACCACCAGATAAACCTCCAGAGAAACCACTAGATGATGAGTGAGATGAGAAGGATGGTGCAGAATAGCTAGCAGATGGTGCAGAATAACTTTGTTGTACAATTGGTGCAGAATAGCTGCTAGCTGGTGCTGAGTACGATTGTTGTACAGGTGGCAAGTATTCGTTAGATGGTGCACTGTAACGATTTGGTGGCAAGTACGTATTCGACAAATGGCTGACATCAGCCGAAGCGAATGCGACCATGGCAAGTGTTACAGCAATGAAGAATTTCTGTAATTAAAGAAAATAATATAATTAATATGAATTATAATGTAGACTTCTTAATTATTGTAAAAAATGTGCAGTTGTTAATTTAATTGCACAGAGAACGTAATAATTGATTGATAGCTATATTGGAGAAGTGAATGTAAGTAAATATAATAAGCAGTTCAAATTATTATAAAGTTACAATTTATGTGCTTAGTTTTCATTGAGAAAACTATGATTGAACTGTGAAATGAAATTATTTAACTCATTTTACAATAAAAAAGTTAAAACTTTCTTTATTAGAAATTAAAGATAATATTGGAATCATAGTAGCATTGCTGAGAAAAGCTTATTTGGCGGTTATTTAAGAACTGGTATTGTTAACACCTTCTTAGCACTTTTGTTAAAAGCTATTTATATACATTATAGTTTGCTTTTATTAAATGTGGTATCTTAATATGTTTCCATATGTTTCGAATTCTTTTGATTATAAACAGAAGGAACTTTATTTGTTTGAAGCGTATTTCCTTTTAATAAAATTTCGAGTCCTAAGTTTCAAATCTATTATCTTTCCATGTCACTTTAAAAACTTTGTTAATTATTTACTTTAATTATCATACAAAATAAATAAAATTTGTATGAATCGTTTATGGATTCCATATGAACACTCTAATTATATTGCTCCACTTCATTTAAGTGCACTTTAAAGTACTCCTTTAGTTCACTTCACTACTTATGAGATATTTAGTGTTTATTCATAGTCATTCACTTGATTGCAATTAAAAAATAAAAATGAATATGTCACATTTGATGTTTTACTTCAGAAAAGGATCTTAACTAACCATATTGTTGAGGTTTGTCAGATGTGTTGTGACTTTACTAGACGAAGAAACCGTTGAAACTGATGCTGTTCCATAAACCAACTGACCAATTTATACTAAAACTATCGCTTACAGTGGTTAAACTGCAGACTAAAGAAAAAAAATCACACGCTTAAGAGGGTTAAACGAGTTTTAGTGTTTTACAATACTGTTTATATTGTTTTTGTTTTTGTTTTTGGTTGATGTTTTTTTTTTTAATTATTTGAAAGAAGAAGTTAAAAATGAGCTCAAGACGCAAGTCGAAAATTAAGTTAGTGACTTTTTTTCTGTTAATTCGCAATTTATTCACTCGCCACATCAACAATGAATTCGAAGTCGAATGTACTCGCTCATAATGCTCGCTGGCAATCTTAACTATGCAATGTTGAAGGTGTAGTGAATGCACATAAAACAACAATGTTGAGTTTGTTTATAAAATAAAAACAAAGTAAAAAAATTAAATAATGTTATTAATGAACATAAAGTGACGAATCGTTTTGCATTATACAAATATGAATCAGTTCCAAGCAGCGAGTAATGTAGATTTTTTTTTGCAATAAATTTCAAAATAAATTAGTGTAATAATTTTGAACTTTAATGGTGGCATTAATGCAAATTAAACATTTTTAATTAATTAACAAGAATGTTTCATATTAATATTCTTTAAAAGTTAGAAGTGATGATATCTTTTCGTAGACATTATGAATATTTGATGAATATTTGAATGAAGCGTTAATGACAAAACGCATTCTATTATTCAAATAAATTATATTTTTAGAAATATTAAATAGCTTCACTGATGTAATATTCGAATGTACGTTACTTAATGCAATTTAGTTTGAAATGAAGGTAATAGAAGAGAAAAACGAAGTCTAATAATAAGTTTCCATTTTATAATTATTTAATTTTAAATTATAAATTTCAATCTAACTTGTTCCAATAAAATGAACTCTAACAAATTTCATTATTTAAGAGCAATAGCTTAACTATTTATTCCTGGTACTTGCAGTCTCTAAAAATAATTTACGAATAATAAAATATAAAAAATAATTCCAGGACCATTGGTGATGGCTATTTGGCAATGCTTAAAATAGCTATATGGTTAGCCAAAAATTCAAATAATTAAAATAATATAAAATGAATTGTTGTTGTTGTAGTTTACTACTTCACTATGAAAAACCTCTTTATTAACTATTTATTAATAACGTAGTATTTCATATCAAGCAGGCGTTTAATATTTACTTACATATATTCATTTCACCATAACCACCCATTATGGAGTTTCAGCCTGTCGTAGTACTCCTCTCAAGCAGCTTTGTAGCCTGTGTCACATCATCCCATTCTTTAGTGCCTATTCCAGAGAAATATAAAATGTATCTGATTCATCTGATATCTGATTCATATCTTTTGTAAAGCATATTTGAGCAAAATTTGGTGTTTTCACATAATTGTTTGTGGGAACTAATTTTTGGTCAAATATACTTTGTCAGCGTTTGCACTATTCGTTGCAATCGCTTAAAATGTTTTTATATTTTAGTTCTAAGTTAGTCTTAAGATTTCCTAAATAAAGGAAACAACCAAATTAAGTTTTGTATGTAAACTATAATTCATGCGTGTTTTCTTCAGCCGTTCACATCCTGTGCGGTTACCGGTTTTTCAATTTGATTACTCTATAAGATGTTTTCATACGACTTCTTTCTATAGCATTTATCCTCAAGAGATGGCTAAGGTAGTTTAGCTGGTTGAAAAGTTATAATGTATAACTATAGTTATAATAGTTCATGGTTCATTAGGATGCCGCCTTTCGATCGTAGAGGATCAGAGATCTTACGAATACTATATTCTCGTTTGTCACATTTGATCAAATTAAAAAATTGGTAGGGTTTTGTGAAGAAAATGGCAATAAAATTATGTACCTTTATACGTTCCTACTTTATTATCAATTCCTGTAAAACATAAATAACTACTATGATTGATTCCTTAATACAATTTTTAAAATACTATATCATACACAAGTTATATTTTAGTGTAGTTTCGTACTTTGAAAGCAATGGATCTGTTCTTGTTTTGATTGCGTTTTTACGTTTCTACGTTGAAAGTTAAATAAATTTATCATTATTAATGCAAATGTTTATAATTAATGTATTGCATGATGGACGGAAGGTAATCAAATACCAACAGCTGACCAACTTTCAACTTTCCTTTTTATTTATTGTGTGCGAAATACCGTCCCACTAAACACAAAAATAATAAAAAATGTTTAAATTTGAATTAATTAAAAATTTGATATATATACTGAATTTTATAGATATTAGAAATTTTTTTTTATCATAATAATTATTTTTTTTATCTATAGTTTTATATAATATTAATAAAACGAAATTTATATAATAATTTGCAAAATCAATAATTCCAATTAAATTTGTCAAAAATTTAAGAAAAAAATTAGAATACAAGAACGTATTCATTGAAATTTACTGGTAGTCATTATAGAAAGTGGGATAGAAAAACTAAAAGGACCACTTGATGCAAAAACGCAATCATTGTAACTAGTAATTTTTTCATTTTACGAAGGAAGAAAGTAAACTGATAAATATTATATGTAACGTATATATGCAAAAACCCTAAAGCAAATTATTCTACTTTGGCTTAAATTGATTAACAAATATTACAAGTTAAAAACTGATATATTAATTGGTATTATATATATTATCAACCGAGATAGACTAGCATTGCTAACATTTTCTACTAATTTTTAGATATGAAATTATTGAGGATTATTTCTTTTTATATTTGTATATGGCGTGCTCAAGAACGGAGACAGAAACGTTCAGGTCCCTTAGATTAGCTTGTGTACGACCAACTGGTGCAACTACTGTTCATTCCACATTATTTGGTAGGCTTCTCAGACATATAGGTTTAATACTCTATTATTACTTTTAAACATATTAAAACAGTTAAAATAGTTTTAGAGCATATTTAGTACAGTTATGAGAGAGTATAGTATAATAAATAGTTTTGCTATTCCTTTATTTTCAAATTATGTGAGGTGTAATTACAACAAAAAAAAATGTCTATATACAAGTATTTTTCAAACCTTTATATAAAAAGGAAAGGGTATTAGTTTTGTATAGAATTATTCTTTCAGCAACCATTAGCTTATATTACTTTGTTGAAAGTTAGTAGAATAATTGATGACCATTGCAGTAAATAGGTTTTATTCAATATATCTAAATGATTTTAGAATGCCCTTTTTCAAAATCACATTATTTAGTTGTACCAGAGCTATAATACCCTATATGCGCACTTCATAAAAATCAACTATATACTTTCATTAAATTATAATTTTTGATTATATTTTGTTGAGTTGCTAACGCTTCCTCTGCTTGATATTGTAATTGATATTGTCATATTGTATTTATTATAGTATATTGTAAAATCTTATAAATTGTTAATTCATTATATGTGATTCTGTTTTTGCTTATGGATAGCGTGTTACTTTAAATCACTACTATCTTGTTTTTTTTTTTCTATGTAAAATATTAAAAGCAACAGTGTAAGACTTGAACCCAAAATCAACTATTAATCAGTTCAAAAAAAAAAAAACGTAGCAATTCTAAAAGGTTTGCAGTTAAAATCATATATCAATGACCATGGCATAAAATATGAGAGGCTTCGTATTTGATTTCCAAATTTTTCTAAGCTGAAAGAGAGAATGAAAGCTATGTTAATCAAAAGTGACGACTGGTGTATATAGAAGGATGAAGATTCTTTAAGAGTATAGTCTTGAAATGGGTTCTTGTATTCCCAAATAAACATAAGAATGAGGAGTGGGATTACTCGTCATCTAGTTTATATAGAAGTATAAAGAATATGAATAAGCTTCCAACAATTATGCTAAGATATACAAGAGTCTTAATATTTGAATTTCAAATTTGTCTAAGCGAAAAGTGAAGATTTGAATTACAAGAATGTGGAAAATAAGTTGTCTCCTCAAAATGGAAGTGTGGAATAAAAGCGAGGGTCCAATAATTGTAAAATGAAGCATAAGAATCTTAATAATAGGCGTAGGCGGCATATATAATATTCTTTCTATATGGGTACGTACACTACTTGTAATATTTTAAACACAATGGGATGTACTCATCCACTTCAACTGTGAGAATTTTCAATTGCTCATAAATATATACATAATGTAGTCTTGGATGTTTCATTTATTTTATATTAGATATATATATTTATATAATTTTAATAGTTACGAAAAGTTATGAAAAAATTTTATATTAAAATTGGAAAAATAAAATCAATATAAAAACACTGATTTGATATAAAAATCATTTTATAAGAAAAAATTCAAACTACAAATGTTTAATCTAAGAAAAAAATAATGTTTAAAAATAAAAATCGTGCATTTATTTCTTTTTTCCAACTATTAAGACATAAAAAAAAATAATAAAAAAGCAAACCAAATTGTTAATTTAATTCATTGTCAAAATGGATGTTCGCATGTCTTTGGGTTTGTGGCTTAAACTGCAAGGTCACTCGCGGCGGCATACAAGCTGTAAAGCTGCTGACGCCACATGGCCTGCGGCGGTTACATGAAGTGTGCTTCATTTAACTTGTTTTAAACTTACCGGTTGTTTGCCGGCTTCCAAGAAACAACTTCTCGTCCAAACTCACACAAACTCTCCCCCACTCGTTGGCTTAATTACCAACGAGTGGACGATCGTCAAGCAGCGCACATTTCACCAATTTGCATAAAAGCGTTTTGAGCTGAGCTGTTGTGGTTGTTGTTGTTGTAGTTGTAGTTGTAGTTGCTTTCGCGGTTAATAAGCTGGCGGACAGCCAGACTGACAGATGTATAGACAGATGGACAGACAGATATTTGATCTGGTTATCAATTTTAATGTGTAACAAGCATTCAATTTGGGTCAAACTTGGTTGGCAAGGAAAGAAAATTAATGCAGTTTTATATTTAAATTGGATTTCAATCTATGCGGTTTTCTTATTTATTTTTTTTTGACAAATTGTTTGCATAAATTTTTAATAGAAAACAATATTGCATAAGACAATATAAAAATGTTTGTTTATAAATAACTCTGGTTTGAAGTAGCTCCTCAATAGATGAGCATTTATCGGTGGTCGAAAGGGAATTACTCGTTACTTTTCCCTTGCATTAAATCAGATTGCTCGCTAAGAAAACTAATCATTTCAATTATTGTAATAATTGAAGATATTACTTTCGAACAATTTTTATTTAAAAAAATAATAATAGTTACATTAAAATTAAATGTTAAAATTAAATGAAAACTCAATAATTTTAAAACCCTTTTATTTATTCTGCATTAAGAGTATAGTAAGCTAGTCAGGATTTTGTCACAAAGACCAAAAGAAATGAAGAACCATAGAAATTTAATATTTTTGCATTCACCATAAATAGTTGAAGTAATGTCTCGTTGATCGCGTATCTGTATTTCTCGCTGGTCTTTGATAAACTAGTTTATCAAATTTTAAATTAATCGATTAAAAAAAGAGTAAATGCTAACGAAATTTATACAAAAATAAAATAATTTATAATTTCTAATTTAGCATTTTATTTATTTTTATTATGCCTTTCACTTTGCTTGGGGATTTTGTTTAAATTCCAGGTAGATCAAGTTTCAATACGAAAGAAATTTGTGATCTATATCACGCAGCACTTCTACAAATGTCTATCAGCATCAGTTTTTCATATAAAAACATACTTTAATATATGAGTAAAAAAAATTAATAGATTAATAGTAAAAACAAAACATTTTGAATATAACAAAATGCTTGAATTGTTAAAGATATAAGATATAAGGATAGTGGTTACTGCCAGTTCGGTTGCCTCAAGCCTTTTGATACTACAGAGAAATTTTCAAAGTACACTTTTTCGGCAGGATACAACAAAGCCCTTATGCAGTTTCATGTTAGTTACGGTTAGCGTGGAGTGACAGTCTTGAGTGAACCATTATACCCAAATCTTAAAGTATTCCAACTTATTGCAGAAATTTGAATAGAAATATAATTATTCTGCTGGGGTATAATAGATTAAGAATAAAGATATACACTTTTTAATTCATTTATTTTAATACCTCAACATAGTCTTCTCTTAGCTCAATGGATTCGATTGAATGATTCTTTTACTTTTCAACTAATTCCATAAATATAATTTAGCCAATATTTTAAGACAATCCACTGTGTCAGGTATAAGGTTTCTCAAGGTTGGAAAAGAGAAAACAGTCACACTAAATTGTATTGTATTTACCATATATAAGCATAATTTTATACTTTTCATGGAAGATAATTCATAAATTCACTAAATTACTTGTAGTTTTTTAAAACATAGTAATAATAAGTAATCAAGATGTAATCATTAAAAACAATTTGTTTAACTAGTGTATTAATTGCTCGAATTTGCTCGAAATAAATGTCAATTAGTTTAGTTTTATTTTGTTTTTTTTTGTAATTACATTAATTATTAATTTATATATATATATATAAAAAGAGAGGCAGCTGCACTCATCAAAAGCAACTTTCATAAATTTTGCATGAGTAACCAGAACACGACTACCTTGGGACTTTGTAACACTTAAGCCGGAAATGCCAGTGCATCACAAAAACATAATCCAGTGACTTCATTAACTTATGTAAGATAGCATAAAAGAAGGAATGGAACAGATTGGGAAGAGATTGCGTTTTTGGTATGACAAGTTGTTAAGATGATGTACCATGTGTGTGATGGTTTAATCAAAAACAATATATAAACCCATTAAAAGCATATCATTGGACTTATTTTCAAGTGGTTAATGTGAAATATAAGTTTAAAAAAATTAAAACACAATAAAATATGTAATAAAAAGTGCAATAAAATCAAATAAAATTTAATATATAATAAAAGTAAATTTAAAATTTTAATCCATAAAAATAATTAAAAATATCAACAAAGGAAATATTATTCACACACATTCACTTGGTCTGTAGAAATGTTCATGAACTTGAGAAACTTTTGATTTTAAGCGAAATTATGCACCCTACATTCATTTTAACTGAGTTGAATAACTGACATGCTGTTTATTAAGTATTATGTATTCAGTATTTCTCTATTTATTCCTGGGTGAATCTGGAATTAAGAATAAGTGCTCAATTATAAATCATGAATGTTTTAAATGAATGTTTTAAATTGTATTAAAAGCTACTTTGTAGCTTTCGAGTAGCTCAAGTATTTTCGAATATTCAAGATGTTCGATTCATAGACACATAAATTCGTGTACACTTGGATGCTTCTAGTATCGTTATAATCGTACACTTGTAAGAACTAATTTAGATATATACACAAAGTGTGTTTAATTTAGATATCAAATGCAGCTTTCAATAAAGTCTTGGCAGTGTTCAGTAATGTTTACAACTAAACACTTTAAATAAATATGATATTTACTGAGCACCCATTTAGTTCAAAAGACAATATGGTGATATCTTAAGTTATTGTATACTTGTCATTATAATTCTATCTGACTGCGTTCAACCAAAGAGCGCTATAGAAAGATAATGTACAATATTATATCGTATATCGGTATGATTTTGAAGACAATATAATGTTGTTCTTAAATTAACTCTAACTAATTACAACCAATTAAGAAGCACCATAGAAAGATAATGTATGATATCTTCATGAGTACTGGTATGTTTTGATTCGTTTTAATCCTTATTAAATTTATATTTTACAGTATAAATTCGTTTGACTATATCCAACCAAAATACCTTATGGTGACGAGTAATGAATATTAAACATGATAACAGACAAATATGACACAAGTTCGATGAACCCTTATTTAAAAGTGATTATAACGCAGTTGCCCTTACAAAACTCGATTTAAGAAACACTTTATACAAAATTCTGTGATTTTTTCACGAGTACTGATTTAATTTTAAAAATACTGTTTTGATTCGTCATACCCATATTCTCTTTTCTATTTGTTAGTATAACATTGTATGACTATATCCAACCAAAAAACCATATAGTGACAAATCAAATAAAGATGTCATAAGTTCGATGAACCTTTATATAAAATTGATTATGTCGAAGTGGCTGCATTGAAGTTCCCTCCCTCATTCGCAGCAACTTAGAGATTCACATGACTTGTTTATCATATCTCTCTCTAAGTTGCTTACATTACCCAAACCACACGACGGGACCGTTAGAGTAGACATTGAGTGCAATGGGTTAAACAGTAACTCAACTGTGGTCATTTTACTCCTGTAGAGTATATATGAAATTTAGTAGACCCATTTGACTGCTTAAGCGCCTTTCATTATTTTAATCAGTTTATAAAAGTCAAAAACTAAAACTGTAAAATTTTATGTAAATAAAAATTTAAATAAATTAAATATATGACGTAAATTTGACTTAAGTTGTTACTACGGAAAAGGCAGGTCTAACAAGTTCACTCTTCACTTTACATGAATTATTGGAATTTCGCATGCATTCGAAGTGGTTTGAGTAACTACCGGTTACGGCATGGATTAAGTTTACTGCATTTAATTTATGACTGCTTTGTTTTTGTTACTTTAAATTGGATGTTATGCGTTTATGCAAATAAATTAAAGTTTCGTTTGAGTTTCCATAAAAAATATATGTATTTTTCTTTTTGTCAAACACGGATTTCATTAAACATTATCACAAACACCTTATTTTTGAAATTTTAATAGACATAACCACCGTTTGAGCCGTACTGTGTATCAATACCTGAATCGGCTTGATGTTGGTGATGTACGATGTTATGGGATTCAGCTACATATTCACCGACTGGTACGGCTGACAACTGATCATTGCTGGCTTCAGGTTGAATTTGTTGTGGTTCATCATTGCCCAAGAGATGGGATGGTGTATATGTATTAGCGCCGATTATTGTTGGTATTCTGGTTTCTTCTGCAACTTCTACAGTGTTCTGATCGATACTTTGTTGTTCTTCGACGGCTTCTACAGGTGCTGGTACATCTGCTGCATAATTGTTTGAAGCTTGATGTTCTTGTTCGGCTTCAATTAAATGTGCGGGAGTATAAGTGTCAGCACCAATTGCTGCTGGTATATCCTCAGCTTGTTGTGTATAATCAACGCTGTGTGGTGCTGCTACGGGTACATTATCAGAAGCAGCTGGATGTGATCCATGATGTACAGGCGGCAAGTACATATTATTTAAATGTGAGACATCAGCGAATGCCACTGCTGCGAAGGCGAAGATAACAACTAGGAATTTCTGTAAGGAGTTTAGTGTTGTTCATTATAAGTTTCTTGAGCCATCAAATAGAATTTTATTTTAATATTTTTTTTAGTATTCGAAATTGGACGTACCATTTTGATTTTATTTTTTAGAAATTTGAACTGTTCTCACTGAAATTGTTCGGTTTACTAATGTTCTACACCTATTCGAACTATTCTTTTTATACTCTAAAAATTATTTCATTTCATATATAAAAAATATACAAAATTTATTTAAGAACTTTGCTCAAAGGCTAATAATTTCTTGAATTTTTATTTAATTTTCTGTTTTGTTTGTGTGGTAGAAACTAAATCTGTCAAAAATAACCAAAAATAAATATTTATAATCTATTAAAATAACACAACATGATTACCAATTCGAAATAACCAAAATAACTTCTGAGTCAAGTAACAACCCGTAAATACCCGTATTTACTCGGTTATGTATCCATTAGCAAAAATTCGGAAACCGATTTCGAATACACTGATTCAAAACAAATAAACTTATCGATTAGGAGGAGATTGTCAAATATCATTAAAAATTAATAAAACACAAAATTAAGAAACTAAATTCATTAAAACAAAATTAATAACAGGTTTAATACTTAATTAAAGGGTGATGACCAACCATGTGAAATAATTCATTTGCTACACATAATTTAATGTGAACAAATCTATTAAGATAAATGCTCGGAATACCAGCTACTCCTCTGGGGGCGAAAAGAAGCCTCTAATGACATTTATCATGAGAATTAATTTTTGATTTATATGCCGACTTTATGGACTTCCTTATTACAGACTTTACGAGAGTTATGCGCATAATATAGCATTCCACTGCTAATTTTTTAAATAAGCACAATGAAGCAAACTCAAATATTTTTGAAAGAATTTTTAAAATACTCAATTCAAATCTTATTCAAATATGAGTTATTGTCACAGTACGAGATAAGTGACACCTGTTTTTTTTCATGCTTTTGAAAATGTATAATATAACATAAAATAAAAATTCGTAGATTTGCAACTACTAAACTAATAAGTACACGATATCGTTCGCGATAAACGATCAAAACTAATTCGACAGTCTATTAAATGAAATGATAGGAAACCTTTCGAGGAAAATTTCAGTACTCACATACTTTTCTACCATTCCACTGCAAGTAATTATAATTTTGAAATTATTATTATTATAACGCAAAAATTAAGCACCCCAGTGTGTTCCAGATTTTATTTTATAGTGATCAAATATTAAAGATTGAGTTAAGCACGTATGAGTGGATGACAATTCGCTTTTAGAAAAGTGTGCTATGTTTTTGTGTTGCTTTATAAACGGAGTGTCCAAAAAGAGTACAGATCCAGATGAAGCTCAAAAAAAGTCCTAAGGATTTATATTGAGATAAAACTTTTGTAATGTTTTAAAGTCATATAATCGTTACCAACCGTTTAATAAGTTGTTTTTGCAGCCATCTTTATGTCTAATCAGTATAGCATAAGAACTTCTGAAGATGATATTCTAAAGAGCATTAAAAGTTCTGTCGTCATTCAAATCCTATTCAAAAATTTACAAAGAGATAACCAGATAGCGCACTATCTAAATAGTGATGATGTCATTGAGAGCTTTCTTGTAACTGACTACTAATTCCACATTGCAATTGAATGGGCTTTAATCCTTAACCCTTAACCCTCTGAGTAAAAATATGCATAGTTACAGTCATAACAACGTTTTTGTGGTGTTGAAATTTCTATTAAAAAGAGGCGCCACATAATTTGATATGTGAACGTTTTTACTGCACTCCATATAAACTGCTTGAATGCATTTCATGTGTATGCTGCAAGGAGATGGTAAATGTCCTTGAGCCTTCACGAGTAGTTCCCGTTTTTGCTTTAAAGCGGTAGCAAAGAAAGACTACATGCTTTGCGCTTTCAGCGACGTTGTGGCAGCATGGGACTATCTGTCAGTTGAAATCAGTGAAGATATTCTAAAAAGCCTTCGGGTCCACTCAATATTTGAGTTAGATTGTAGTCCACTTCACCATGTTTTCTTGTCATACTATATTTAATGTTGGGAATGAGTGCATAGGTCCATCGTCGTTTAGAGGACTGCTCCCATTTTTGCTGTCATTTGCTAAATGAAAATAAGCTTTCCGCAGATTTTTGATCTGTAGTCGGAGTACATCTACTGGCAAGTATTTTCTTTCATGGTGTATAATATACAGTTCCGTTTTTAGTGCAGAGTACTAGTGTTTGATAATTAACGTATTATTTAATTAACAAATTTTTAATTAAAGAAAGGTGCACTTCTGCGTTTTTAATATACGCAGTATAGAAGTGTCGATATTTAAGACTAGCTGAAATCTAAATTCATAATTGGTCAACATAGTAATTAAAATAAACTTGTTATTTAGTCTTCATAAACAAATACTTATATCTTATTACCTATTTTGAAAAATAGTTCCACTGTGATTTAGAATGAGTTTTAAATTCCATTCAAAATTTTCAATTTTTGAAACTAATTTGTTCAAAACAATTAATAATCCTTAATATATCATTAATAATATAAGTCAAAAGCGTTTTCTCATGCGCCACTTATAAATATTCATAGCAAATTAGGTTTCGTTCAGATGTTTGGTTTACATTTGCACAAATACTTGAATTTTCGTTAGCAAAAACAAAATAAAAATAATAAAAAAATTATTGAAAAAAACAAAAAATTTTTTTTATTAATATTGAAAAAAATTATAATATAAATAAATTGTATCATAATATCAGCAAAAAGTGAAAACCAGTAAATTTAAATATAAAAACACTTCGTCTATAGAGCATCTAACATAAGCTAAGTTTTGTAAAGAATCTTGTCTCATTTAGTTTCTTTTATGACCAAATGAACGCATCAGCTTTAAATAAATATATGCTAATAAATAAAATATTACTTAATTTGTTAATATTCGGAGCTGGAATCAATTCTTAATTAAAAACCAAAAAACCGCAAACAAAGCTAAAGAATCGCGACTGTGAATTGGAAAATCCAACTGCTAAAAATATAAAACTTAAATTGGCTATCATAAAAGTATAGATATTAATTTTTGATATATTGAAAGGAATTCACGCGGAAACATTACAAAATTGACAGTGAAATTTCATTTTTAAACAATTTTTAATATTTCTTTCAAATTTAATTAATTTTTATGTGCCCAAAATTTAATAAAATACTTAATGCCAATTTGTATGATGAACATACAAATTTCATTGAAAGTCAATTTATTTTTAACTCAAATATCTCAGTATCTCAGTATGATTTGTAATTTATAAAAATAAATATATTGTACTTTATTTATATACACACAAAAATGAATATATATTGTATATATCAATGACTTGCTTCAAGGTGTTAATAATGTTAAATCGAAATTATCACAATTTTGTAAATTTTTTAAATATTTTTTATTCACAATAAATTTCGTCAATTATGCAATTTATTGAATCTCCTAGATTTGCTATTATTTCAAGATTAATGATATTTTCATTAATATTGCTAATTTTTAATGTTATTTTTAAAATTTCAATTAATAACACTGGAGCATCTAAATAATTACTTTCTATTCTACTTTTTTTAATATAAATCTGAAATATTAATCGATAATTAGAAAAACAGATTTCTAATATTTTTGCTAATAAAATATAATTAGTTAAATTATCCATATGTTAAAACTTATTCTAGTATCTATTTATTATACTAATAAAAAAATATTTAAGGTGTGACAAAAACATGATAGAAATTTCACAGTTCAGATTTTTGAAAGACATTGAATGGAAAGAGTTTAAAAGAGTGAACAGTAATGACATTCACGAACAAAATTTTATTTTTTATTGATAAAAAGATACAAATTGATAATAGATAATAACAAAAATAACAACAACTAATCTATAAGTTTTTATTTTTAATTCACTTCAGCCTTTTTATTAATTAAAAATAATTAAAAAAGTGAACTAATAACTACTCTATCCAAAATTTCATTTTTAAACAATTTAATCTATGAAACAAAAGTCAAGTCGGTTGTTTAAAACCGACTTACTTACTTACGTAGTTGGTCATTACAGACTTGACTTATTCTCGGTCGTGTCCAAAAACCTCCTTCAACCAGCCCGATCAGTGGCTTGTATCACCATAAATTTCTTTTCATTGTAGATAAAGTGGTTACTAATTAATTTTTGAGTATAAACCCAGGTTTAATAAGACATTTCGCTATGGAAGCCAATAATTAACGGACATGGCTTACATACAAAATATAGATCTGAAATAAAAATCTCATTTAAATTTCTCCTTATGGTAACAAAACAATGTTTAAATAAGTTAGTTTAGGTTATACCGGCGATTCTAAGGGATCTACGTACGCCTGTAAGCCCATTATGTTACCGTATATAGAAGACTTACAACCTTTGGAAAAGCTTATAATGCTATTACAGGAGAGGTCTTGCAATTAAATAGTATGTGCAAAAAAGAAAGCCCCTAAAGTGGTAAGGCGGCGTCACGCATGTGCCGGACAGAAATAAAGCAGGTGAGATGCACTTTTATCGTCCTCTCCATAACTGCGGCAGGTATGATTGAAAGGGAGATTCAATATTTTAGCATGGTTACCTCATATGCTGTGAACTGCGAGTAAACCTACCACAAGACTGATTTCTCCACGAGAGCATTTCAATGAGAGAATTGGATATCTTTTTAATGAAATGTGACCAAATTGCATACAGATGCCTACATATCTTTGAATCTTTCCATCTTTTATTAAAAAGTTCTGCACAGGTCGTCTGCTTTGCAATTGCCGAAAATATCCCTATGACCGGGAACCCAGATTAGAAAAATATTGAACTGCGTTGACATCTCGTTTAAAGATGTTTAGCATATAAGGACTGTCCTAGATATAAACTGAACTAAACTCAATGATTTTAAAGTAACTTGACTGTCTGACAATATGTTTATATTCCTATTAAGTATATCATATACTTCCAGACAAGCTACAGTCTCCCTAATAGCGAAAAAACTCTACAGTGATCTGGAAGCCTATAGTAAGAGGATTTTCAGCTCTACTGATAAAGTCTGTATTACCTACGCCACTCCTAGTTTTTGATCCGTCGGTATAAATGGTTAAATCCTCCCCCAAGGAGGGGTTCTCTGACACCTAAATACAGATGGAAATTCGACATTGAATTTTCTATCGAAATTGAGAATGGGAGGGGTACACCCCTATTGGAAGGGGCACATCAGTCCTATTTGGAGTAGGAGTTAAAACTTTCAGAATGTAGCCATGTCTATGGTCACTAATGTTCAAATATTTGTGGATAAAGACGATTAGTCATCGCTTCTAATTTAACAGGCACAGTTCTAAGCCTGGCACTTGCAATCCAAACAAATTATATACGGACTATAAACTAATTAAATAAAATTCGATTATTTCCAAAGACTACTGATGAAGAGTACTTGGCAATACTCGAAACAGCGTTGTATGGTCAGCCAAATTTCAATAAATTAAAAAAAAAAAAATTTTTGTCTTTGTCCTTTCTTTGCTATTCGAATCCGTCTAACTTTTAAATAGTTTCTTTCGTCATAAAAAGACACGCCATTATCGGCAAGAAAAAATTAACC